>NC_056598.1:8122576-8373027 GCF_018340385.1 Cyprinus carpio
TAAACTTAACAGATAAATATGCATTATCAAGCAACTGATAAAATGAAAACTGCATACTTGTCAGGATATTCAGAGTGAAGGCATTATCAAACTCTCTGTAGCCTGAAGTAGTTGTTTACCTGATGGTGATAAACTAGATTAACCGATAAAGAGGGTAAATCTATCGCTTTGAACTTTGCTTTGAAGTGTTTCATGCACTAATTAGGACTGCATCCCTAATCCATTCAACCTTGAATAAATCAGTGTTTTAGAATGAAATTGCCTTGAAGTGATTATTTTTATTTGCCAATCAATTATAAGAAATTTACCTGACAGTATTCCTAACAAATCCAATCAAAATGCAGTTTCATTAGTTAAACAGATCTACAGCGATCATCATATAAATCATTGAAATAATTAAACCAGCTTTTTCAACCAAGTAGTAAATTCAATGTTTAAATTTAAATTTTAAATATGAAATATGGCTTGATTATAAATGCCACATTTAGTTGCCAATCTTTATCTATTTAAAACACAGTGTGTGTGTGTGTGTGTGTGTGTGTGTGTGTGTGTCGTGTGTGTATGTGTGTGTGTGGTAGTATGTTTGTGTGTGTGTGTGTGTGTGATCTTTCCAGTAAGATTAAGACTTTCATACCTTACATTCCATTCATCAAGATTACGAAGAAAGTTTCCAAGCCAATAAAAAGCATTCTACTATAAAAGCTTTTCAAAATAATCTATTTTTCTTCTTTTTTTCTTTAAATGAGTTTTATATAAGTACACACAAGAATACCTTTCATAGAGTTAATTAATATTGGAGAAATACTTCAAGATTTATATTTTTTGTTATTTTTCTTAGGATTGACTTGGATTGTCCATTCATAATTTTTTTTAGAAAAATCATGTTCAAATGTACAGTATGTGTCCCTATATGACACAATAGGCTATTCATGTAAAATGTAAGACAAATTTAACTGGGATAGAATAAGAGTGACAAATATAAATGGATATATTTTATAGTGTGCCTCCTTATAATCTACACTCCAGGAACAGAGTTCCTGTGCTATGCTATCATGCTCTCGCTGCTGAATAGTATTAGAGGAGTTAGTCAGTGCATTGACTGTTAGAAATATTTTGATCATCAGTTTAAAGGACAGTACATGTACATTTTTGTCAGTATGTTTGCAAACAAACCAAAGTACTAGCTTTGGTTAAGTAATTTGCTGAAATGGGAATTGTAGAGAGAGGCAGTGGGATGATGAAAGCAAATTAATGCTGCCCCCAGGTGGCGGGGGAGATGAAGAGGAAACACAACCACTGACACCACCTAATTCCATTTTTATTATTATTTTGTTTTCTAATAATTTTTTATACCTTTTTTTACAATTCATTTAAATAGTCCTGCATTGTACAAATGTGTTAAAAGTACAAATCAATTATTATTAAGTCATATTCAAGTAATCTACAAGTATAAGAATCAATGTAGCATCTCACACCGGTGGGAAATTGCTTTATTATATACTTCAAGAGTTGTAAAGAATCGCATTCAAGAGACCACATTTGCTGGGAACTTTAGCACTGGTAATAATATGAGGAAGGTGGATTTGGCTCTAGTCTCTGAAGGGAACCCATAAACAAGGATGGCCTTTGGTTGGCTCTGAAATTTGCAGCAAAGTTCAGGGGATTTGCAATCCATCAGCCTTCCATGTTAGGCTGTCAATCTGTCACGGTTTCAGTTGATAATATTTAGGATTAATGTAATAACATTACAAATGTCCTAAATGAATAAAACAGTCTTCAGTTTGTTCAAGACCAGGTTAAACCTTATTTTAAGAAACCACTTCCATCTAACCATCATAAAAACTGTCTTTATCTATAAGTACCCTGTTCAATCCTGGATCATTTCCTCTAGAGGTGACCCTGACAGTAAAGACCCTCAAGCTGTCCTCACATCATTAAGCTTCTGGAAATTACCGGACCACCCTCACCATTACATAAGGGTCTTGGAGCACCTTTTGCCCTCCAAGGACATGCTTTCGTCTTTTGGGAACACTACAGCAGCCTCTTCAAGTGAGGCGAGTTGACGGGGGGGCAAGCGATTGAAGAGGCTGTCAGGCTGACCGTTCGTTTCTATCAGGACATGGAGATGGAGACCTTCTTGTCAACACCGACACGCTGGAGATTTGGGTGTGATGTCCTGCTGAAAAGATCTCTAGTGTTGGCCTTCGAACCTGGTTAGTTGGAACTTAAACTCAGCTAACACCATATGGGTATAAAACCAGCAAATTTAATTCATGAAGGAAAATAATGAGAAAGGTGTAGTGTTGACTAATGTTTTAGTTTTGCCAGTGATCTACATGCAATATTTTATGAAATAGGTTTAAATAATTTGTAAAAGTTTGAATGTTCATATTTTATGAATGGTGCCTCCCCTTTTTGTGCATGTATTGTCTGTTGCAGGGTGTCCAGTCCTGCTCCCGGAGAGCCATTATCCTGCAAAATTTATATTCGAATTAAATACACCAAAAAACACAAACTAACTAATCAAGGTCTTCATGAATATTAGAAACTTCCAAGCAAGTGTGTTGGAGCAAAACACTGCAGGACATTGGTCCCCCCAGGGAGCAGGGACTGGACACCTTTGGTCTATTTGTATAATGGTATGAGATTTCCAAATCCAATCTGTTATAAGTGTAATAATATTTAGCGCGAGAGAGAGAAAAAAAAACTTATTTCTGGTTTTTGTTTCAGGTCCCATTCATATATGGAGAAGAGGGTCAATTTTGCATTTTGACAGGTTGACATAGGTTGCCTTAGCATCTTTGCAATATGATTTGCATATGGAGCTATGATTTGAGGTGAAATTTTTTCAGCTTGCAAAATTACTTGCTTAGGAAAATATGTTCTGACTCATGTTGCTGCTTGAAATGCACTACAATCCCTGAACTTCCTGCCAGTGCAGAAATCCCTGCGAAGGCCACCTTAAAGGTTCCAGATGCTGCTGCCTCAGAACCAACTGGGTCAGAGAGGCCCATGTTACATGCACCACAGAGGCTCCTCTTTCAAGGTATCCTTTCATAGCTTCCCTTGTCACACAAGCTCTCTGTCCCAGCTGGAAGGTCCTGTAATATGCAGCCGTTACAATTCCAGAGCTTCTTGTCTTGGTCACTGCAGTACCAGAGCTTCCTGTCAACACCAACCCGCAGTTGTCTTGGCCACCCTGATACCAAAATTTCCCACCAGGTTCCTATCACGACCAACTGGCTCACAGATTACTAACATATCCACTCTAGTGATGCCTCAAAGATTCATGTCACTGCTGTCCCAGAAGTTCCATCCAAGGCCGCCCCAGTGTTTCGTGTCTTTAAAAATACTGTAGTGTTGTTGAATTAGAAAAACATAAGTTCAGCTGGAAATATAAATATGAACTTCTACTGACCTGACTAAAATAAATGTGGGAATTTTAAATAGTAATATTTCATCATTTATAAAGTTATTTTGAATTGTGTGTGAAACATGAATTATTTTACTGTGTTTAACTGTTGTTACATACAAATATTACTTGTCTGTTTAACTACTGAATCAAACTTCTGAAACCTTTGTTAGTGCCAAGCAAAGAAAAACTGCATGAATCAACTGTGATATCGTACCAGACCAACAAAATGATTTCTGTGAAACATCAGGTTGTGTTCAAGGTTCTTAGCAGGTGACAACAAGTAATGCAACCAGATGGCATCTCACCACGATTCCTCAAAACCTGTCCAAAGCATCTGGATCCAGTCTGCACAGAGATTTCTTTGACCCACCCTGAGGTTTCAGTCGGTTCCACTGTAAACTACTGTCAAACTGTGGTCACTTCTGTCCTCTTACTGGACAGCATCATTCATGAACCTTGGACCCTATGCAGCTTTAGATGAACAAAGAAATCAATGACAGAACTTCTCCAACCTTGCAAACAGCCCTTGAGCTGTTCATACATTTACTGGGATGTGTGTACTGATTTATTGTCCACAGCTCCACCTTCAACACTATAAATATGTCAAAACTGGCCTTATAATCCTGGAACTGAGTAAATCTATTTGAAACTGGGCACTTGACTTTTTATCAGGCAGCCTCCTGGGGTGGTCAGTGTGGTTAAACATAATAACAGGAGTATAGTGACCCACTTGGTCGTTTAGTCATCCTTGTCTTATGATGTACAGCATGTGTGTGTTTCTTAAGTTCAGTCGACAGCACGTGTCTTCACTTGTGACTCTTTTTGCTTTAAATATGGGTTACGGTGAGGTACTCACAATGGAAATAAACATTAAAATAACTACTGTTTCAAAAGTACCATAAGATGCCAAACAATATATGCTTACTTAAAAAAAAATGCTTATAATTTTCGGTGTAATCCTATTTTACAAACTTTGTTGCCATGACAATATAACCACTAAAACTTTAAAATAACCAGAAGATTTAATGTATAAGTATTTTTTAAGTATTTTTAGAAAATTATGACACCACATTTTTGCTTTTAAATCCTCCAGAAATGATATCTGTACTGCACAAATACTGACCAAAATAAATGCAGCTTTTTTTTAAATTGTTATACTTCAGTGTTTATGAAATTATTTTGGATTGTGTGACAGGAATTATTTTTACTGTTTTAAACAGGCGTTACATATAAGCATTACGTTTATCATTTAAATTTTTTTAGCTTTTTTAACATCCAGTTTTTTCTTTGTCTTCTTAATTAACTACCAATTTAGAATGCTGAAATTGAGTTTCATTAAATATATGTATTATTATTTTTTTTTGCGGAAATCAACATTATGCCACAAATGCTGATTAACCTCAACTTGTATTAAAACTGTGATATTGCTTTTAAAACATGGGCTGCTTATCTATAGATATATTATTTTATTAACTGAATTTATTTATTTATTTATTTATTTATTTATTATAGTAAACCTGAAACTGCATGGAAGATCTGTTTTTAATTACTGTTACTCTAAAATATGTTAAAATGTGACAATGAAGCTGAAAAAGTAAGTTGCAAGTTAAGTTACATCAGCTTTTCTTTTCTTTCTGTTTCTTTTCTTTTTTTTTTTTGTATTGACTTTGTTAATAAACTCCTTGAAGGGAAAAGATGAAAATGTTAAATGCACAAAATAAAAATAATTCCGTCTACATGAGATTGATTTGCTGTCATTCTTATATGAGATCAAGGTATCTCTGGAAGCAAAACAAAATGAAATGAAAAACAATTTGCTGTCAGCTGATTGAACTTCATCTTTGACTTGGACTTCATTGTTCATATCTGTCACTCTCTTTAATGGATCAAGCTGTGTTCAGGTCTCAGATCTTTGGACCCCAATTTGCATTCATAACCATTAACATATAATAATTACACATAAACAGAGAGAAATAATGTCCTAGGTAGAAAAAGTTGTCATCGACCTGCAAACAAAACATTGTCCTTAGCAAATCCTGAAAGGATATTTTTTCAGAGCACCTGTATTACGCAGAGCTGCTGTCTCAGCTCTATATCAGGCTACTCACTATTCACCTATGACTGCATTTCCATTTCAGCAACCGCATCAAACACATTTACTGATGACACCACCATTGTTTGTATTTTATCAGTGATGAATGAGGCATACAAGAAGTCTTAGATGTCAGCAAAACAATGGAAATAATTTTTGGGCAACTCACACACTATTTTGGGACCAGATTTGACTTATCTGATAATATAACCAATTTTTCTCCAGAATCTTTGATTAAATAAAAAAAAGATGTAATTTCCTTCACTGGGACAAACTGAGTCAGCACTGTGCCCACTTACTGTTATTTCTACAATTAAAGTCACACTGCATTTTGTCATATTTTGCTTTTTCTTTTCTTTTTCTGAACTGCTTTAACACTAAACCCCATTCTCTGAGACAAATGCTCAGACACATAAACCCATCGAATAAATCATTCTTTGGCAAAACAATTTCAGTTAGTTACACACTTTACACTTTTTTTTTTTTTTACTCTTAACATTCTCTCTCACTAAAGTACATTTCACGCCATGAACACAGCTACCATACAGCTGTCATTTACACACAACTTAAAATTGATCACACTTGTTTCAAATGATGTGATCAAAATATACAGCTAGTCAGTTCTGAGCCAAATGTTGATACTAACAATGGATGAAAACAATTTGAGAGGCAGACGAGGAATTGTACAGGCGATGGATAAGGAAATTTCAGCAAAGGTGCCAATATAACCATACATTTTACAGTATGTACTGAAGTAATTTCCATTACTATTCTTCTTCTATGCATACATTCATAAGTGCTCTCTTTCTTTTTGTAGAACTGCAAAGTCAGCACATGAGGGTGGAAAGCTTGCCATGTTCTCCCAACTTCTAATTGCTCTCATTGCTGATGTTCTATCAAAAACACTGCTGTTTGACTGTGAAATTCAGCCAATAGTTGAAGACAATGTAAACTTTGAATGATTGTCAGCCTTTCAACCATTGACTGTTCCCGTTGAGTGCAACTCAGAAAGGGTCAAAGATCTACAATATCAGTATGTGCTAGTAAGTGTAGATTTTCAGTTGATGCTTAACAGTCCAGTTCTGTGCTACAAGCCTACAGTTATTGTAAATTGCAGTATATTATAGTATAAATCGGGAGCAGAAGTCTGTCTTTCTGGATCATTTACTAAATTACTTCATTTTGTATTTATACGGTTTGAAATGGATTTCTTGAAAAAGGCCCCAGGAATGCATTTTTGTACATGAAGCAGGGTTCAATCTTACAAAGAGAGAAGAGGCAGGAACATAATCAGCCAACAGAGAATTGGCATATGGTGACAGTTGTGGAGTGTTGTCAAGGCTTGATTTTTTTTGCCCATTGCCTGGCAAGGAACACGTTGGCTATGATGTGGAGAAAGTTCTCTGGCTGATATGAGCATTCAATAACACAACACTACAGTATGTATGATAAACATGTTTATTTAACCATTATACAGGAATGCTTGTAGAGTTTTTGGACATGTCAAAAAAGACAGAGCAAACAAAAATCTCAAACAGTTTAATATTATTTTGTTTAAAGGCATTAAAAAGGTTTAAAGAGGAGAAATAATATTGCGGCGCATTGTAGGAGACATAAATTAAAACTGCGTAGTTCTTTCAGGCGCTGGGGGCGTACTGCATGGCAAGCCTGTCGAATTCATTCTCCTGTGGGAACATAATTGAGTTTACAATATCTTTATTAAAACTTAATACTTAACTTTCACAGTTACTCAAGTAATGCCTTCTCAGAAAAGAAAAACAGAACAAGGTGTCCTGTATCACACTAAACAATCTTACCTTAACAAGATATTCTTTAATAAATGGATGTGACTTATGTGCATCTTTCAGTTGAGACAAATATCGATTTGTCACCTGCGCAGAAACAAAGAAACTATGAACATCTCTGTTATCCTTTACATAACTAATGCTTCCTCAGGGGTATAAAATGCTTTTGCATACACTCTGAAAGCATGCAGATTATAGTGTTAATATTAAAATCTTATCATCCCACTGCTTCTGTAGCTGACTGTGCTGAGAACATTTATATTTATTAAGGTCACCTCAGGAGGTTTGCCCAAATGCTGTGTCAACACAATGAGGTTGATGAGTGTCTCCGGTGGCTGCTGTCCTATAGAAGATAAAGGACAAAATCGTGAACATTTCACCGCAGTTAAAAGTGGACCAAAGCCAGCTCATTGAATAATCAATATGAAGCACATCTAAATGAGTTCTGCTGTCAATTTCAATAGTAATTCCAGTTTTCAACCACAAATGCTTATTTTGCTTGCAAGGCAACCAATTTGCTGTCTTGTATAGGTCAACAGACAAGCAGAAAAAATTACGCCCTGATTAGATTGTGATTCAGGATAGCATTTCTAATATAGTATGAGTTATGGTTTTTTGCTTAGCTTGAAGGTCTTGGATTCAACCAAGTCTACACTTGTCAAATTAGTTTGTCAAAACTTCTTGACATTTGCTGTGCAGAAATCCAGGCTCTTACTTTATCCAGAGCATCCTGTAGTACTGACTCAGCCTCATCCCACTTATTCTGAGCCATGTGACTTGCAGCCTGACCGTTCAGCAGCAGCAGTGTGGGCGAGTACTTGTCTGACATTTCCTGGAAGATATAGAACGCATCCTGCAATTTCTCTCCCCCCTGTTGGCAGAAGAAGAATGAAAAACAAGAAGAAGAAAAAAAACAATATACAGTTCAGCAAAAACTGAACAAGTAGCTATATGCAGAGATTTTATAGAAAAACAAAATAATTTGACACTTTTCAACTCATGTTTTAAATGCAAACAAATGTAAACTGATGCATTTAGAAGAAAGGCAAGTTATTACATTTTGATGAAAATCTAAAACAACAATTTTTCTTTAGAAAGACATGCAATAATGAATCAGTCACAGTAAAGGCTGTCACACATCAAGCTGACATCAGAGAAATAGAGGCAATGAAAGCCAACTGTGCTGGGCCAAAAAGCTGCATTCGAACACACCGCAAAGACCACAGTCAACAGCCAACTAGCACTCAGGGCCTGTCCAAAATATTAAATTCTGTGAAAACTTTAATTACATTTTTACAATGCTTTGTTGTCAAAGGATATAAAAACATTAACAATGCAGCACTTGCATACTATATAAAATATGAATCATGTTGGTCAGTTGCTCACATCACCAATGGCTATGTCATTGTGTAAATATATGCATATTGGAATGCTGACTTTTGTTTTGTTTTTTTCTCATGCACTGTTTGGGTCAGATGAACAGCCAATAGCAGTGATCTCTCACAACCAAAGGCTCTGATTCCATTTCAATATGCTCAATTGAACAAAAGCCAACCGATGGTGGTCAAACTAGTGTAAACAGTGCAGAACACACCACAAAAACTGGGGTGACAGAGATGGTTAGCGACTGCCTGACACTGGCCAACTTGGTGTTTTCACAGCCTTCAGGCAAGGAACGTCCAAGAAAATCATTTTTCACATTTACTTCAATACTCACAATTGCAAGGTTGACCCAAGCTGTAGCAAGCTGGGTCAGCGTGGCATCTTCATCTTGGTCTTGCATCTTCTTTAATTCCTTTCTGTGAAGACAAGACGACAACAGATCCATGCCAATAATATATTTAAAGACATTAACTAAAAGCAGGTTTTTTATATTTGTAGCAAAAAAATATTTTGACATTCACATTTTTCTTAAAAAAACATGTATATAACATTTATACTGTACATGCATACAAAACTAAATAATAATTAAAATGAATAAATTAAAAGAAATACCTTGCCATATCAACTCTGTCCAACTTTAGAAGTGTCTGGACCGTCATGGCCATGCTATAAGAGAAATACAAAAAGACAGTGAGCAACTTATAGATTCGTAATTGTGTGTTAGATTAAAGCCCAATTTATACTTCTGCATCGAACCTACGACGTAGTTGTGTGTAGCACGCGTAGCCTACGCCTTAGGCTGACGTGCACCTCTCCAAAAATCTAACAGCGTGTCAATTCTACGCGGACAGCAAGCGCTGTGATTGGTCTGCTACAATCCCTCCCTCCATATGTGCTTGAGATTTCTGTGTGTTTATGTGCACTTTAATATATTTTAATGTTACACCTTCTTATATAAAATAAAACAGAGCAAAGAACAAGTATCTTTTCATTTATTACAGTACATAGCATTATACATCAAACAATGTTGATCTGCCGTGGTACAAGTCCTTGTGGAGATGGAAAGTATGCCATATCTTCTCCTGTTCCGTTGTTGTCTCCTTTTGTAGTTTTAAATAATGATTTAATGATTTGATTATTTATTTGCCGCCGTCACAGCTATAATGCTTCTCCTACTAGCCGCTGCTTCTTCGGCTTTTGTCTAGAGTTCATGAATGCATATTTTGTCGTGGTACTGCAGGTTACACCAGGAACATGTCGGTGGACACTGCAGACTAGTGGTTTGCACGTGTACTGCACAACGATGTGGACAACAACGCAGAAGTATAAATGAGAACTGAAGCAAGTGAACAAGTGGACTTTCTTGGTGTGAATACACCCTAAATCAACTATTTTTTGAAACTGCCAACTCTGGAAACTCACCACTCCAGACTGTCTCCCTGGTGCAGGGTACGTAATGCAGCATCTGTGTTCATCTCATGCAGGTAGATTGATGCCGCCATCAGCAGGAAGGTGGTGTTGGAAACATCAACACTCTTGGCCATCTTTTTGTCCAGTTCTGCCACTATTGCATCCCTAAAAAAAGTATTTGGCCATAAGATAAATGAATCCGTTCATGCGTAATCCAAGGCTTCTGCAGGTTTTACGAAGAGATGTTTTTAAATCACAGAAAAATGGCTAAACTGTATGTTTCTAGATTTTAAATTATATATACCTATTGTCTGATGTAATAAAGACAAAAAGACTGTACAAACCTCTTGCCTTCATTGGACATGTACTCTGCAAACATCCTGACAGCCTGCAGCTCCTCAGAGGAGCTGGGCTTTACGTCATCCAGCACCACACCATACTTCCTCTGAGGATGCAGAAATCATCACTGTTAGCCACCTAATTATTGATTATATAATTTCCAGTACTAACCAAACTTCTCAAACTCCTTTTTATATAAACACTCTTTACGGTGTTTGCTGTTCTAAAGATGAAACAGCGGTGTTATTTTTACAGACAGGCGGAAAAAAGACCTTGCACCTGACAGTTATATAAAACTATAATATGCAAATCAATCTACATTTGTACAAGTGTTTATTCCAAAGAACATCAAAACAACGCAGCAGCAGCATCACAACAGACTGATGAACTTACCTGAGCAATGTATGCTCTGTACAGAAAAAGGTTCTTCTCAACATCCTTTTCTGGATTTGACGTCTGAAAGAAATATGAACAGTTACATGTGGTTGTTTGTCATTTTGTTAATTACCATTTTTTAAACAGGTAAGTGATACATAGAAGCTATAATGAATTAGCCACTAGCTAACAAACATACTAAAGAACATAAAACTCTTGATGAAATGTTTTCGTCTCATGAACAATATTGTTTTTACAGGACACACACCTTTACTTTCTGGGCTTCGTTAATGCAGTGTTGATAGCTGCCAATATAAAACGCGTTCTTCACATCGAAGAGCTCGTCCACTTCATTCTGCTGCGACGCCATGTTGGTGAAACGTCAACTTTGGCGACGTCACTTTGGCCACGTAACCAGAACGGCTTGCTTCGATCAATTAAATCCGGTTTGTGGATGCTGTCCTCTTGTGGCACAGCAAGGAATAGACTCACTGCTGCTTGTCAAGCAGGTTTGATAAGGTCAATTAACCATACAGTAAATTATGAGGGTCCGAACAGCCCATCAGGAGAAAAAGATCGATTGATCAATCAAGTTTTAGTTATGTGTCTAAAAAAACTGCTCATTGCATGGTGCTGGTAACAATGAAAACATGTTTAGCTAAATATGATTGGAAATTTGGGCACCGTTGCCTATAAAAGGCCTCTCAAACAAAAAGGTTTGTACTATTCCTGTTTATTGTAGGAACCATATTATATTTATTTGATATGAAATTATAGGCTATTTGTTATTTATATATATATTAATATATATTATATATATATATATATATAATATATATATATAATATATATATCTTATAAGATATCTTATTATATTTCTGTATAATAAAATGAAGAAAAGAAAGAAATAAGTCTTTGTGAAATGAAAGAAAGAAAAAAGAAAGAAAGAAGAAAGAAAGAAAGAAAAGAAAGAAAGAAAGAAAGAAAGAAAGAAAGAAAGAAAGAAAGAAAGAAAGAAAGAAAGAAAGAAAGAAAGAAAGTGAATCCTTGCAGGGTATGGAAAAAAACACACACGATAGAAACCCTCACAAATTTTTAAGGGTTTTAATGGTTATAATGTATTGGGTTTATTATGGATTTTTGAAAATAACCTTTCATGTAGTGTGTAAGTGAATGAAAACATCCTGCAAAGTTTTAAATCTGAAAGTGCACCGTGTATAAAGTTATTGTCCCTCAAAAGAAATAGTCGACTCAAGAATCATTGAAGGGTTTTGGGTTTCTGTATCTAATGACTCGATAATGTCAGCTCTGCTATCGTCTTTCAATCCCTCACAGTTACACATAGCCTACAGCACAATAACATAATGTCGGGGAATGTCTTTAAATTATAATCAAGAAAAAATCATACTCATATTGATATTGGAAGTTTTGTTTCGAGGTCAGAACATTTACAGAAATTATCCTGTAAATTAATACAGTTGTGGTGTTTGAAACCAGCATAGAAAAACAGCATTTGTATAATTTGACTCTTGTTTTAAAACCTTAGTTACTGAGCTACAGTATATAGCCCTTATACTTCCTCATGCTAGAAATAGGCTTACCTATGTCCTTTTGTGTGTGTGTGTGTGTGTGTGTGTGTGTGTGTGTGTGTGTGTGTGTGTGTGTGTGTGTGTGTGTGTGTGTGTGTGTGTGTGTGTGTGTGTGTGTGTGTGTGTGTGTGTGGATTATTGTGATGTTTTTATCAACTGTTTGGACTCTCATTCTGATGGCACCCATTCACTACAGATGATCCATTGGTAAGTAAAGTGATGTAATGTTAAATTCATTCAAATCTGTTCCAATGAAGAATGATTTTTCATTATTGGCAGAACTATTCCTTCAATATTTACAAAATGTTTAGATGTACAGTATGTGATCATATCACAAGTTTAAAGTCTTTCTCTCTTTTTTGGGAGGGCTCATTGAAACTTTTCTCACTAGCTCACTGCATCTCTCTACCCATCTTACTTTTCATACCTGTAGTTTAGTTCTTTGCGAACAAACTGGAAAATGTACTGCCAATAGTAGATTTGTTTCATTCAGTACATATATTGATAGGGTAGACTGAGTACCATTATAGCACAAGTTTTATACAGAGTAAAAATAATATTCACATACATCCAGGAAGGGTGTTAATGGAATTTATTAGCATATGGAGCTTAGCATAAAAGGAAATATAAAGGAATAAAGCAAAATAAAAAAAGGAAATGCCAGATTTATAAAGTCTGAGTTGGCCTTACAACTTAACACCAGTGTCATATAGTGATTAAGTTCATAGAAGCAAGCAAATAAAGATTTCTGATGTCAGGATGGTTGATGTCACAAGTCCTGTCCATGGACTCTCACACTACACAAACTGTTGTATGTCATCCCGGACTACATATCCCATCATCCATTGCACTGATTGCACACAGCTGTAGCCAAAAATCACACTAACTATAGTACACCCATTCAGATCCTTATCAAACTGCCAAGTATTGTTTAAGTACTTATGCTGTTTAGCATGGCTATTTTACGGAGCCAGTTCCCTGTCCTTGTTTAAGTTTCTAGTTCTAGTTTCCTTAGTCTAGTCAAAGTCTTGCCTTGCCTGTTTTCTGATCTTCTGCCTGTGTATCTTGGATTAACCCTGAACTATTATCGCCTGAACTATTGCTCATTGTATTGGATCACCCTTCTTGTCAAGCCCTTTGGATTATGTTCACCGTTGATCAACCTACGCCTGTTCATCAGATTACTCTTGTGTCTTGCCCTCTATATACCTGTTGCCATTGTCTGACCCTCGCCTGTTTCTGACCATTCTAATGAATAAAGCTTTGCAAATGGATCCACACGTTTCATGTCTTCTTCGCCCCGTAACAGTTGGAAACATGGTTAACATTTCATGGCAAATACCATATTGTAATCTGTGAAATACATATTAACCCAATACAGTGCTGCAAATATGAATGCACATTACAGATACTGTGCTCATGTACTTGTTAAAAGGCTCAGATATCAAAAACTGATAATATGATACTGATACCATAGTCATAAGTTGTTACCATAACAGGTAACCCAATGTAATCTTACGTAATTCAAAGGAATAAAACAAAAAATATACACATGGTTCATGACATCATTCCTGAACCATTGTTCAACATTATAACAATGAAGAAAGCAATGTCTCAAATTTTGAGGTCAGGGTGTAATTCAGTAAAGCACAAGGAACCGCTCTTAGAAAGCTAGCACCCATTCCATTATAAAAACCTCTGACTCCATATTTCTCATAGATTCCAAAGAGTCCTTGAAGAGCATCTGTAGGCTTCTGTGAGCTTGAACAGAAAGCTGAAATTGTGAGGAAAAAAAACAACATAGTGGTCAATTAATTTTTAAGTAAACGCTGAAGAAATTCAGAAGACGAATACTGTACAACATATTTGCACAGTCTGGGACTGACGATTACATTTAAACTAGCAGTAGAATATTTACTATTCTTGAGCTTACTGCACCAGTTTGAAAGAACAACTGAAGGTCAAGCTCTTTGCCCTCAAACCTTTGAATAATGCTTGCCACCACAGAGAGAGTGTATAAAAAGTAGCAACTTCTACAACACCGGGAAGCCTTAACATTACTGAAAATGCTAACAAATTAACAAACTGTATGCGAACAGAACTGTATTAGTGCTTTAAAACAAGATTGACAGCTATATTCTATGATGAGGAAGATAAAAATGATTCTACAGCACAGAAGACATTTATCCAAGTAATTATCATCAGTTCAGGTTAACGTTCACCTTGCGCTTGCTGGTGAGTTCTGATGACAGCAAGAGGGTAACTGGTGGCCTGTCCTGATGCAAATGCTGCAAAACTGAAGAGGAAGAGCTTGGAGTCACTGAAGTGCTCTGGATCCTGTTTAACCCAGCTCATTATTGACTGCCAGAGGAGAAAGGTTTCATGTTAATGACTGATTCATGAGTGAAATAAAATCAAATATTTTAAGTTAAAAATTGAAATTAGTCACTATAATTGAACATTTTCTTTATTACTTGCACATCAATGCAGTGGTGGCAATAATCATTATATTATTACAGTGCCGTATTAAAGGCTTTTATATTTAGTACAATTACACTATTTTTGTGCAATGGTCTGATTTGACAAAAATGCTTACTTTTTTTCACAATGGTAACAACATAATAGACTGTATAATTTTGATGATTTTAGTAATAATCAAACATGTAAAAAGGTTTTAATCTGCATTTCTTACGGAGTTATTTCTATTTGATCTAACCACTACATTTGGATTTACTGGTTTAACTTAATATATTTAAATTGAGATGAATGATGTCAAATATTATTGAATAAAATCTATGAATGTAGATGTTTTTGCATGGAGCACATTTTAGGATAATATTTTCTTCATTGATACAAATAATTTCCTATAATAAAAAATAAAACAACATTAATAAACATGAAATTACTGGTAATTAATTGTACAAAATGTCACATAATAAAACACAGACTAAGATTTTTAGTTTTAAATTTACAGCTATGTAACTTTGGATGTTAAGAAAGTAAAACTTGCAGTCTGCCTATTCAGCAATAACACTGCCTGAAAGTAAAAGCAGTTTGTCTCTTCTTGATTGAATGCTCAGATACGGTACCTCCTCCAGTGCCCTGAATTACCTGATGCACTGCACATTCCACTCCAGCATAAGGGATCATGCAGAGTATGCTGGGTTTGAACCCTCTGTAGAAAGCTGACATAGACTCATTCTGGTAAATCAACCTGGCACATCCCAAAACTCCAATGTAGGTACCAGCAGGCTGGAGATTGAGTCTAACTTTCAACACCTGCCATTAGAAGAATTCAAAAATGAGTCAGCAAATTAGTGTTGATCTAATTAGTCATAACTGTGAATGTTAACTACAAGTCAGTTTGAATGCATTCCATGCAGTGTTGGGGGTAATGCATTACAAGTAACGCGAGTTACGTAATCAGATTACTTTTTTCAAGTAACTAGTAAAGTAACGCATTACTTTTTAATTTACAAGAAAATATCTGAGTTACTTTTTTCAAAAAAGTAACGCCAGTTACTTTGTATTCCAATTTTTTGACTGACAACCCTCCTGTTCCCATATTGGGAGAAATCGGAAGTATGGAGGCGTTGTGTGCACTGTGTGAACATGATGTTACTGTAGCTTTAGACTAGATGTGAATGTGCATTAATTCATCCCACTCACAAAAAAACAAAAAACAAAAACAGATTTAGTATTCATCAAAATTAATCAAAACAGTGAAATGCAAACTCAGAATATGACGCAAACCTGCAAAAACTAAATATATTAAATAACACAAATGTATCTATTCCCATTTTATTAACAGTGTCTTTGCTGCTGACCTTTAATGATCCAGTTCAACCCATACTAAATAATAAAAAAATGACTTTAGATAAACTAACAATTGTGCTTCATTGTTTTTTTTTTTATTGCTGAAGAGTGTTGAACCTTCTTCTCCTGTGTTCTACTGTACAGACGTGAATTTACTTTTCCTTCAGCCTGAGGTTTATTCATTACACTTTTTGGTGTGAAAGGGCTTTTACATTTGCTATAAATAGAACTTCTTATATTAAAAACAATCAAGCCCTGCTCATATTTAAAAAGTAACGTGAAAGTAACGCAAAAGTAATGTAACACATTACTTTCCATAAAAAGTAACTAAGTAACGTATTTAGTTACTTTTTTAGGGAGTAACGCAATATTGTAAGGCATTACTTTTAAAAGTAACTTTCCCCAACACTGATTCCATGTCCTGTTGATGAAAATGATTATAATATCAAAAGTAATTGTATGTATGAATTGAGTTTATTTCTTGTAATTCACAATTATAACTATATAAATATAATAGTTGTATTAATATTTTGAATATGTTTTTATTTTATTTATTGATTTTTCATTTTAATTTCAGTTAAAGTTTTAGTTGTGCTTTGTCTTTCTTGTCTATATTTATTATCTTTTACATCAGTTATTGTTATTTTAGTACAAAAATATTTTTTTATGCTTTTTATGTTCATTTTTTGTCACAATTTCAGACAATTAAATGTAGCAGTTTATTTTGACGTGCATTTAGCTGTTAAATGAGGCAACAGGCTTGTGTAACAAATCTACATTAGACATCATTCTCTGCAGGAAACAAGCATGAAAACAATACAACACAAAGATAAAGAATCAGTTATACACCTAATTTGCATCCATATTCGCTTTTTATGTTGTTGTATCCTGCCTTTGTTGTAAAGTAAATTAGAAAGTAATATTATACGGATATTTCTTAATGTGTCAATTATAACGAAAAAAAAAAGAAGAAATACTTCAAGGAATATTGCCTGAGTGTTACTGGTTATTGCATGAGAAATTCTTTGTAAAAGTTCACCTTCTAGATATAAATGATGACAGACATGACAACTACACACTTTCTTTCACAAACATTTCACAAACAACACCTCTAACAGTAAGGAACTCCAACCTGATGTGTCACTGTGATACCTCTAAGGGGTAGAACGCAGCATGTGCCACGGCCCCTGACACACAGCCCAGTCCAAACCTTTGATGGACCGACAGACTGTCCCTCTCGCCAAGTGTATACATCCTCATCTGTAAGGACAGTGAGATAAAGAATTAATGTTTGAACATTTATGTTCATGTGAGTGAATGTGTGTGTGTGTGTGTGTGTGTGTGTGTGTGTGTGTGTGTGTGTGTGTGTGTGTGTGTGTGTGTATGTGGGCACACCTGGGCATAGATGAAGCACTGAAGCGTTGATTGTGGTGTTCCTTTAAGAACATTTACAGCATTTCCTTGCCACAAGGATCTAAAACCTCCAGTCTGCAGCTCTCGGAATCCCAGAAACACAGCTTTGGATCCAAAAACCTGTTTAGCATTTTGCACTGTTTAGGCTATTATTGTCAGATCAGACACTCACAGTTTTACATATAAAATTTATTGTGATTACTCGCAATTTAATTGAAATACAAATTTTTTCTAAGCTAAAGAATTGCCCTGACCGTGCTTTTCTTGAGACTTTTGATTTGAAAGATCTAACAAAATTCAAAATGAGTGTTTCTTTATGACATTGTATGATATTGTTGAATCTGGCTTGATGCAATGTTCAGATTGTTCTGGAAATGTATGAAAAAAAAATAAATGCATTTTAATTAGAAAATGCCCAAATCGCACATGTAAACATTTGAGAAAACTTGTTATACAAACAAACAAAAAATGCTTGCAATTCTTAATAAAATCTATCAGCTGGGGAAGTTTGACAATATCTATTAGTTAAATTTTTCGCTCTGTTCACCCAGGTTGTCTGGCCTATATGTAAACGTAAATTGTAAATGTATATTTACATTTACATTTATTCATTTAGCAGAAGCTTTTATCCAAAGCTACTTACAATTGAGGATTACAAATGAGATTCATCAGAGGCAAATAAATGCAGGAAGTGCTTGCAATACAACTAAAGATACACCTACAAGAAATAATGATGATGAGTTTTTCTCTTTTCTGGAAAAATAAAACAAAAACATTACAGTGTCATCATAATTTCTTGTTCATGTCTAGTAGGTTTATCTTTAGTTGCACTAACACTACTTATTTATTATTATTACTTTATCATACTTTATTTCCTTTGATTTTACAATCAAAATGGCTTTTCGCTTCTGAAATATTTAACCCTGGGTCATCCTGCTGACATTCATATGCTGACATTCACAGCTGACGTTAATCCCTTTTTTTAGTTGTGACTAACAAAAACCACCTGAAGTCGTGTCTTTAACAGGTCTATTGGTGCTGTCACAGTTCTAGACACAGCATCTGCCAGTCCTGAGGCCAATATAAAGTTCCCCCAGATAGACAGGTCAGTCTCCTGCTGGGTTAACTCAACTGGCATAGAGCGACTCTCTCCTACATCAAACACCTAAAAAGACAAAATCCTTTTATAAAACTGGTTATGAGCATTGCAGATTAAATGTATACATGCAAAATAGTAATAGTTAAGCTAAAAATGACAATTTCATCTTTTACTCGTGTCACACTTGTGTACGTTTCTGCAGAACACAATGATTTTTAGATTGAAATCTCCACACAAAGTCTGCATTCAAACAAAGTCTGCATACAAGTTTGAAGCTCCAAAAAGCACATGTATAAACATAATTCATATGGCTCCAGTGGTTTAATTAGTGTATGGCGATGCGATTTAATCACTTTTGGGAGGTAACACACATAAATGTCACTCCTGAAGCTGAAATATATTGTTTATGTTCTGCAGAACAAATAAAGTCTTACACATCAGAGATGGCACTGGGGGTGAGTAAATATTGAGAGAATTTGTGAGGTATGCCTTTAAATTTATTTTTTAAGCATTTAAAAGCTGGTTTTTACCAGGTTATGTTTCCAGGAAGATACCAACTCGCCAATGTTTTCTGCTGGGTTAATGATGACGTGCTGGAGGAATTCCTCCCAGTCTACCGTCATAGAGTTGTCGTCATCCATCCTAATGACAATCAGAATTTAACATTAATAATCTAGCTGATTAATAACATAATCAATACAAATACGCATATGCATGTCATGGATTTAACTTAACCCAATTCATCTCAAAATTTTCCTAGACATGAAAATATCCAAATGATGTGTCATTAGTAACCCTTTGAAATAATCAAGAATTTTTTTTTTTTTTTTGTAAAAGTGTGTGAATAATTGTGGTGGGATAATATTTCTGCACTCAATAAAATTGTTATATATTTTAGCTCAGCTATTTTAAACTGTTTGATCACATATGGTTACTATTATGTGTAACAAAGCCCTTAAACAGCACTGATAAGAATACGGAGATAAAAAATAAAAATAAAAAATAAAATAATAATTTAGTGCAATATTTTGTCATTGCAACATTTTAGTGCAGTTTTCGCTAACAACTGCAATTGGATTTAAACTGTATACCTAAGTTCACTGTTATCAAGATGTTCACTCATTCTATGACCACACTCAACAAAACTGACTATATATGAATTTATATATTAACATTAGACACCTCAAAGATAATGTGTACCAAAAATCTTTGTCATATCTTTATGTTAACATAGCCTTTAATTTTGGAGCTTTGATGCAGCCATCATCTTCTCATGGTGCAAACAGGAAATAAACTGCTTTGGTCATTTGACAATTTGTACTAACCATATGAAACTGCACATATTTAAATGAGACCCTTTATTTTTTCCATATTTGCAGGAAGTGCACTAAAACATCAGTCAATACGGTTTTTAGAGCATTATTAATGAAAACCTTTTTCAAGGTCACTATCGTGACCGGTGGGATTAAATGAGTTTTAAACTGTGTCAGATAACAAAGTCTCTTTGAGATTTACATCAAATCCACCTCATCTTACACACATGGAGTGATCTTGATGTTTGTGACTTGGTAAAATATTACAAATGTGAAGGCAACACCATCAGGCGTCTTACATTTGAATGATCCGCTTTGCGTTGGGTTTTGAGATAACCAAACCTAATTCCTTAAACAGAGACATTATATCCTCCAGGTCAATGGACCCTATATAAAAGGAGAGATTATACAAATAAAGTTTTTCCACTTTCTTGTTACTTTGTTTTGTGCATCAAGAGCACATTTTACACTTCTAAACAAAGACCAGATATAAAACATAAAGCTGTTTCAAACAGAAAATATGGATAGGCTATATGTCACAGACAGCTTACCACGTTTATTTCTGTCAAGGGCATGGAAATCTATTTTCCATTTCTTCTCTTTGTCCATCATGTAAATAAGAAATTCCTGATAGCTTAGACGTCCATCCTCATTTTGGTCATAACTGGACATGATAGCCTAAACGAAAGAATTGTATTTACTGACAATAATGCAATCCAGATACATATGAATGGATGCATAATTCTGGCTACACCTCTACAAATGTATCAGTATGTAATTCCACACAAAGAAGTCTTACTTGAACCTTTTCACAAACTGGCTCCACACCTATCCTTCGCATTTCACTCTGCAGCTCCTCTGTAGATATAAACCCGTCTTTATTCTTGTCGAGTTTATCAAATAAGCCGCGGAAGTGATCCATGGTTAATATTGTTATCCAGTGTAAAAGAAAAACGGTCGTACTTAAATGATACGGAAATAGTGTTAAGTAAGTCTATTAGTTTTATTTGTGGTGAATTACTGTATTTTCACCTTATTTACTCTGATAATGCTGAGTCACATCTCTCGCCAGAGAATGGAGTGATGCGGTGGTCTTGAATAGCAGCATCTCACAGGGAGAATTCATGCTATACCGACGCTAACCAGCAGATGGACCTGTGGCGTTATTATATGGACAAGCAGCGCCGTCAAAAATTGTAAAGTCGAGTCAGTATTGTTTACAGACCAAACATGGTTATTTCTGGTTATTTCCTTTATGTTGCATTAGACTAGTTATCTAATATTTTTTCAAAGATTGCTTCAAGTATGCAAAGCAGGTCTGAGTGAGGACAAGGTTGGGATGGGGAGGAAACTGGATCTTTTTCTGGCAGGATGCCGCCTGCCAGTGAAAGATCGAACTACTATTCTTAGAGTGGTGCCTTTTATTATCTCATATTTTCCATCTATTTTCAGAAAATGACGTCTAATAGCCTGCATCCATAGCAACTTTGATTACTAGCTGCAACACAATTGTAGCATTACAGTTTTAAAATAGGTAAAGATATGATAGCATATGGGGTCTGACTTTTAGGCCTATTGTTTTATTATTATTATTATTTAGTTTTATTACTATTGTTTTAATCTAAAGGTTTCTAAATCGAAATCAGGCTTTCTTTAATCGACAACAGTCAGGTAACAGACATAGATAGACAGATAGATAGATCGATTATATTTGATTTATGTTGTTTAATGTTTATTTTGTTGTTGTTGTTGTTGTTTTTTTACGTATGTTTCCCTGGTGGTATTTTAATACTGCTCTGTCTATTATTAGCCAGCGTTCATGGAAAGTCCATCTTTGATGAACTTCATCAAAAGATTAAGTCATCAGATGTTTTTCCATTTTACCACGTGTATTATTATAATGTTGTGAATATATTTTAAGGCACAAATCAGATTTAAGTGGTTCAAGGTTGGTATATAACATTGTATCATCTACTGAAATATATATTATTAACTGTAAATACAGAGCCACTGAAATGCCATCCCATAATCCTATAGATAGATAGATAGATAGATAGATAGATAGATAGATAGATAGATAGATAGATAGATAGATAGATAAATCGTGCTCGAGTGAATTTAGATTTGTCTGAAATGGGAAATGACGTGCCTCGGCTATTACGTTCTAGAAAGCACACTCTGATTCCAGAGCTGCACTGGTACAGGGGAGGGAGCAATGGCTATTTAAAGAGGGTAAAATAACACAAGATCTTTAGCGCTGAGTAACCGCTTCCAAACAGACACAACGGGATCGACTGATCATCTGTATCACGGTTTAAAGAGGCAGGTTTTGACACCGTAGCCACGACGGTGCATTTATTCGCTGTCTTTTTCAAGACACTGACGAATCCTCGGGAAGCGTGTAGGAGAAAATGGGCAAAGATTATTACAAAATATTGGGAATCGCAAAAGGAGCATCAGAAGACGACATCAAAAAGGCGTACAGAAAACAGGCTCTGAAATGGCATCCTGACAAAAACAAGACAGCCAATGCGGAGGAGAAATTCAAGGAGGTCGCGGAGGCTTATGATGTCCTTAGTGATCCAAAGAAAAGAGAAATATATGACCAGTACGGCGAAGAAGGTAGGCTTGCTTCATCTCTGTAATATCCGTAAAAACAGCGAAAATATGAATGCTTAATCCTTCTTTCTGCTAATCTCTTAAATCCTATCGGATGTAAAAGTAATGAAAGCGAATTCTCAGGACATTTACCGAACAGTAGCCTACACAAAGTTGACCATAGGGGAACGGTTTATTGTCCTTTTCAGTGCTCAACCAACACATTCTTTAAAATCGGAAAATACTCTATATGTTCTGTATTTATGAGTCGAAATTGCATAGGCTATGTCACCGCTGTTGTAATTATAGGCTCTGGTTTGACGTGCGCATGATTTATGTGTGTTTGTTTATTAAGCATTCTGCAGTGGGATGCAGAAGTAATTAAAGCCTTTAACATCATGGGCCCTGTGGCCTAAATCTTCCTCAGATTTTTTCCAGAGAATAAAAAACACGTGTGTTCTGTAAAATCTGTGAATTTTAGGCCTGAAAGGAGGTGGAGGGGCGACCGACGGGCCAGGAGGCAACTTCACCTACACATTCCATGGAGATCCTCACGCGACGTTTGCCACGTTTTTCGGGGGAGCCAATCCTTTCGAGATATTTTTTGGCAGGAAAGTTAATGGACGAGATGACGATGACATGGAGGTGGACGGAAATGACCCCTTTGGCTCTTTCACGAGTTTTAACATAAATGGATTTCCACGCGAGCGGCACGTCGGTCAGGGAGGCCCGCCGCGCAGAAAACAGGACCCCGCGATCCACCACGAGCTCCGGGTGTCTCTAGAGGAGGTCTTTCACGGATGCACCAAGCGCATGAAAATCTCACGCAAGCGCTTGAATCCAGACGGTCGGACTTTGAGAACCGAGGACAAAATCCTCACAATTGAGATCAAGCGTGGATGGAAAGAGGGAACCAAAATCACTTTTCCACGCGAGGGGGACGAATCGCCTAATACTATTCCTGCCGATATCGTGTTTGTCATTAAAGACAAGCCCCACGCCCACTTTCGCCGAGAGGGGTCTGATATCGTGTACCCGGTCCGGGTCAGTTTGCGCCAGGTGAGAGAAGCAACTTACAAATTAATTTGTTCATCAATCCGTCTATCTATCTATCTATCTATCTATCTATCTATCTATCTATCTATCTATCTATCTATCTATCTATCTATCTATCTATCTATCTGTGACTGTCTGTCTGTATGTTCATTCATTCATCTAACTGTAAATGTCTATCTATCCATCTTTCCATCCATCCGACTCTAAAAGACAATATATATAGAGAGCTCTGAATCTATCTGTTCATCCATTCATGCATCTGACTGAAAAATGTTGTCTTGTTGAACATAATATAGATTTTCTCCTTAATTAGATGATTTTTTTTTACTTCCAAAATCATTTTTTACAGTATTTTACAATAAAAGTACATGAAATATAATTTTCAATTATATATGGTAAATTAAATCACAGCAGAGCTCTGAATCTATCTGTTCATCCATTCATGCATCTGACTGAAAAATGTTGTCTTGTTGAACATAATATAGATTTTCACCTTGTAAATTATATGGTAATTCATTATTTTTACTTTCAATAGTATATTTTTAAACAGTATTTTACAGTAAAATAAGACCTACATGTATTAAATGTGTACCAGTTATTAATCCTATTAAATGCAAGCAAATTTTCCACAATTTATCTTAGGTAAAATTACAGTATGTAAGAAGTACAGTTTAGCTGTAGCATTTTGTGTCAATTTAAAAATACAAACACTTTTACAGTCTATAGACCTATCTTATCTGTGCAGGATTGTATTTGTATAAGGCAAGGTTTTGTAAATTTGCCTAGCTAGAAATGTCAAAGTCTTTGTGTGAAATCTTGTCTCTTACATAATGCAGTTTGGGCAGGAAGGAATATGAGCTCAGTCAGCTGATGTGAGATGCCAGAAAAGGAGTTCGCCCACTTAAACTGGACATATATGGCAGAATCATTGATAGACAGTGTGTCTGTAAATGTCATGACACAGAGTGGCCGTCAAACCAGTAAAACATGCTATCAGGCTGTTGGATGGGATATAGGCAACAAAAGGGAAAAAGTTGGATGCATTTTTGCACATAATATCTGCAGTATTGCCTAATTTGAATTATAGGTATTTGCCCAGGTTACTGTCATAATGTGAAAGTTTCATTCTGTTCCCAGCTTCCTATCCTGATGCTTGTCATTTTAAGAACAGCACATAAAGAACATACTGTGAAACAAGATCTATGAATAAGATGACAAATTAAATTAAATGAATGCGTATCTAAAAGCAGGTTCAGTTCAGTTACAGAGTTACTATCTCCGAGTTGAAAGTGTCTCGCACCAGGCATCCATTAAAATAGTCAATCATTTTTTTTTATAAATGTAGTATTTATATAGTAGTTATGCAGTTATAAATACTAACGATACTGCTTTTATGTGTTCTTCATCTTATAGCATATTTAAAGTTAAGATAATATTATTTAGAATATTATTGTAAAGTTCTACCAATATTTCTTATCCTACTAACGATTGTTTTTTTTTTTCTTTGCTCAAAGTCATTGTGTGGCTGCTCTGTCACCGTGTCGACAATAGATGGTAAAACGTGCAATATAAAGATAACTGATGTTGTCAAACCTGGCATGAGGAAGATCATTGCTGGACAAGGACTGCCCTTGCCAAAGAACCCAGAACAAAGAGGGGACCTTATTGTGGAGTTTGATGTGAACTTTCCTGACAGTCTGCCATCTAATGCCAAGGATGTCCTGAAACGACACTTACCGGTCTCATAAAGTGAGCTAGGTTGGACTTTAGTGACATTTCTACATGAACAATTCAGTCCCCTTCATAGGTGGACTAATATGACAAATCAAATTTTGAGAATGTGCAATTTCTATTTTTTATCTAAATCTGTGTTAAATATATATATATATATATATATATATATATATATATATATATATATATATATATATATATATATATATATATATATATATATATATGTGTGTGTGTGTTTTGTTATGTATCTGATATGAATAATGTTGCATGCTTGTGAATGTCAGTGACAGTGCCAACTCAAAGTGACAATCTGTGTCCAGTTAGTTACAAAGTTAGTTATTTGTATGCTTCTTTTGAATTGTGCGGTATTGAAATAAGTATTTTGCAGACTAAATTATACAGATTTATTTGTTTGCCTTTTACAAGTAGATCCCATCTGTACTGACAGATCATGTACTGTTATTCTTTCTAAATGCACAATATGATATCATTTTAGTAAATGATGGCTTGGAGTGAACTGTGATGGTGCCATGGATACCTGCCTTCATTTGTGATAGCATTTAGCTGGACTCTACTAATGCCTTTTCAGATCTGATTCGTCAGATCCTTTTAAATGTGAGGAACGGACTCACATAATGTAACTGTCTTTGACAGAGACCAAAAATTTGGTTACTTGTGCTGTTGGTTCTTAGCATACAATGTTTATTCATGGAAAGTTAGGAGAGCGTTTGCATTATTAGAATTACTTTATCTTACATTGACTACTCCTAGTGCATTGTGTTGAAAGTTTATGGTTAAATCTTTATGATACAACTGAATAAAATTGTAGGAGGTACAGAACCCTCAACTACTGTACACGTGATTCATTGAAATATCCGCCAGAGGACGCCACATGTTAAAAATCAGTCTATATGAGGGAAATAAGATCCAGAATAGTCAGCACCCTTTGCTACTCAGAATAAGTCATCGTATCTGTGATAGATATGATTTCTGAAAGCAGAAACGAGATTTTAAAACTCAGTGAAAACAATTATGGCAAACAAGACTAAATGATTAAAAGTGAATGGTACGAAGATGTAAAAATTATTTACACACTACTGGGCGAAATAGATTAGGCCTATTAGAAATTCAAAATGATTATTGGTTATCTAGCTATAGTTTCTACACTACTGTAACTGTTACGTAATCTGACTTTTGAGAGGAAAGTGTATCTTTAGTAGGCTACTATTTATGATATAATAATCTTTATTGGTAGGCGCGTGTTTATCTTCTGCTTTCACCGGTTGGAGTTTAAAAAAAATAATTAATTGACACCTGAGCCAGGTAAATGAGTTTCTGGATGACGTCACGGCGTCCTGTAGCGCGCGTGCGTTCGGCCATAGAGTTGTTCATTGTCCGCGCCTCAACGGCAAGAGAGTTTACAGTAGACCAGCACAACGTCTATTTCTAATCTATTATCCGTTGAATACTACCGTTTTTAACCCCTGGCTCGGTTTCGAAAGTGGGAACAAAAAGGACATATTCAACAGGTTGATTTCCGTCCTTCAATGTTTTAGCTGTCCGGTTCCCGTGTACTTCATCCCCCCTACGGATTTACAGGAGGAGCGAACATGCCTTTGGGACTCAGGAAAAAGAAAAACAAGTCGAAGGAAAGCTCGAACTTAGTGGAAAACGAGGAGGTCAGCGGACACGCAAGTGTTGGGAAGCCCGCGGTGAACGGTGGCGGTCTGCCTGCTCCACCTGCCAGCATGCGACCGAAACTGGTGTTTCACACGCAGCTCGCGCACGGGAGTCCGACGGGCCGCATCGAGGGCTTCACGAACGTCAAAGAGCTGTACGGCAAAATAGCTGAAGCGTTTAATTTACATCCGGATGAGGTAAATGTCAACTTGTTAAATATATTTCAGAATCTCAGCGTGAACTCGAGTCAGTAGGCAGGCGGTGAGTCAGAAATGAATTACACAAACTAAGTTGACATGCAAATCAAAAACTCCTCGAACTACATTACCTGCTGGTGTTTGCATAAGGTGCGTCTTTCTGGGTACAGGGAACTGAAAATCGTGGGACGTCGTTGACATTTTTGTCTGATGATAACCAGCTTTGGTTTTCAGAAATAAGGTTGTATTCTGAAAGTGGAATCTTTTTAAAATAATGAAAATTGGTCAATGGCAAATAGGGGTATTTTATATGATATAAAGGAAAAAACGTGTTTAAAACGTGAAAAGTGCTTAGAATATATATCATATATATATATATATATATATATATATATATATAGCTATATATACTGTATATCCATACTGTTTTTAGGAAAACGTGGTGGTAATCACCAAGTAAAATGTTCTAAAATACTTTACCCAGACATTAATTTCACCGAAGTGGTAAAGCTAAATTTTTTTGCAAACATTGTGAATACAAAAGTCATGAATACCAAAAGGTTTTCCTATTGTTAATCCATTTAACCTTAACAAAACCTCTTCATAAAAAGCTTAGGACTTGATGACCTTGACAGTCATAAGGGTCTAAAGGGGTCCTCTCTGTTATGTGATGTTCTTGTTACATGATAGATTTACTGTATGATGTTTACAACACACTGATGGTTCTTTTTTATCCTTAGAATAAAAGCAAAAAAATTTTTTCTTTCTTTTATTCAAGAAATTGCTTCTTCAAAAAACTTTTCTAGTTTAATCATTGGCATAGTTCCTAAGTGTGTTTTCGAGTTAATATTTGTGTTACGTGCATTACTATTTAATATAATTTTTTACTAATAGATTATATAAAAAATTAGAAGTGGTATAACATTGACCCATATACATTATTTTAAAAGCATCACATACACCACATATATGTCACCTAAGTCATATATGGCACCTAAGTCAATACCATGACTTAGGTGCCCATGAGCAAGGCATCGAACCCCCAACTGCTCCCCGGCGCGCCACAGCATAAAATGGCTGCCCACTGCTCCGGGTGTGTGTTCAACAGTGTGTGTGTGTGTGTGTTCACTGCTCTGTGTGTGTGCACTTCGGATGGGTTAAATGCAGAGCACGAATTCTGAGTATGGGTTCACCATACTTGGCTGAATGTCACGTTCACTTTCACTTTCACTTTCACTTAAGCTAAAAGCACCACTTTTAGCTTATAATATTTGTAATAAAATCTTTAGGTGAAATGCCAACAACCTCATTGCAATTTATAATGTTTTACATACAAATTGTTTTTTTTTTTTTACAAATTTCTTACAAATTCAAATGAAACCACCACACTGTAAACTAGGTGTTTTCTCAGGATTGGGTTGGAAATGTTATTATTATCATTACATTATTATTAATGTAGTTATTCTCACTGGATGATTTTTATTTTTATTTTATTTTCCAAGGATGTATCCAAGTTCCTTAATTAGGTATGTGGAACTTAGACGGTTCTAAAAATTGGAGTTTGGTTATTAGAGATTAAAAATAGTTGTTGATATAGTGTTATAGGATTCTGAGTTCAGTGTATTCGATTCTGGGTGCTCAAAAGCAGTGCATAGATACTTTCTAAATCAATAGAAAAACTAAAAAAGTATCGAGTAATAAAAGATTCTCCTAATGCATCAGGTGTTAAAAAATCCTATTGGTTGTAACTGAAACTTTTATTCTTCAGAGTGTCAGTGAATAGTGTTGTCTGGCCTCTCATGTATCAGTTGGTCCTCATTTGAGAAAGTTTCCTAGAATAGTTGCTCTACTTAAAGCACTTAAGGGGGTTCATCCTAAAAACCCAGTCAGACTAGTGCCAGACTGTTTGGACAGACCTATCAAGTGTGTGGTGTTTAAAGGTCAGCTAACAGATGGATTTGATAGTAATCTGAATTATAAATCACCAATGGCCTTGTGAATTTTTAAACCATTGCTGTACCTCAATCCAGCGTATTTTCTTTAGAAATGTACCATTAATATTTGCATGTTGAAATGGTGGGGTTTATTGCAGGTCCTCAGAGGAAGTCCCCTCACATCCTGTTACAGTGGGCACAACCCTAAACATATTAAATCGCTCCGCCTCCCCGGGGATGGAGGGAGCGGAGTAGTGCATATACTGTGCAGGCATTTCATTTCCCAGAAGAATTTGAGGTGGTCTTCACCTTAACGCTATTTACAAATAATTTGTTTTTTTTACATGTTTTTTTAGGGATGATTTGATAAGGTGGCTACTGTTTGAAAAGCTGTCATATGTTATGGATTGTTTGGTATACTTAAAATAATCCCAATATCGTAATCACCCAAGACATTAAAACCTTCTCCTTGTCGGCTTCGTGAAAATAAGGTATACCCAGTTAAAAGGGCAGTGTGTCGATTAGGTTAGACTGCCCTCTGTTAACTTGTTAACGCGTGTACAACATTCATTACCTTCCTATGCAAAAAAATTAATGTGACAAAGAGACTCCTTTTTGTCAAATGAATGGCATGACTGAAGCAAAATGTCTCACTGCTGGTGGTTTAATACGAGGTAAAAAAGACATTCATCTAATTTTACAGAACTTCACTGGTCAAAGTCTGTTTATTACTATGGCAGTTGAACTCTTGTTTTCACGAGCTCGACTGCGTGACTTCACTGCATGTGTCGTTTTCATGGAGCTAACATATCATTTGTTTAGCATTTGCATGCAGGTGCTGCTGTCTGGACACTGCGTTGTCTGCTCAACAGTCGGTTTTGCTTTCTATGATTTGCAGGATCAATAGGAGTGTTGGTTGATTTTTGTGTTGTCTTTGAATTAGCAGTAGACCTTTTTTGAAAAACTGGAAAGACTGCAGCAATGTTGATTAGCATCAATGTTATCTGGTTTGGCAGGTACACACAGTCTATCTCTGTGTGACATCAACATACACTTTCATGTAAACTATAGTTGTGACAATGGACTCCAGTGAAGATATGTACAATCTAGATTCCTGTAATGCTTCATAGACAGTATCATCCATTGTAGATACAAGACCAGTTCTCAGTAACCATTTGAAATCTAGCTAAACACTTAATTCCAGTTATGACAGTGTTGAATTATTCAGTGATATGGTATGTTGTATGCTAAGGTGAATTTTGTAATGCCAAGCAGGAAATTTTAAAATTCGAAGGAAGTAAAGCATTTTATATTTTGCATATAAAAAATTCAACTTATTTTAATGTGTGTTTTAAAGACTTATAAACTAGAGTTTTTGTGCCACTGAAGGTAGCTAATATAGAAAAAAAATGTCTATTTATTCCTGGGAAAACCAGCAAAAATATTTCATGACTCATTCTGCACTACACAAATTTGTGTCTAGTCATATCTTAGAAATATCCCACCTACCCACACCAGCAGCTACTAGCATTATGATTCATGACTAACACGTAACAAGAACCTATTGGTGCTAGATATATAGACAGATAGATAGAAAATAGATAGAAAAATATATGGGATTATTAAGAATTCGTATTACCATTTTTCAAATAATTGATTTATTGTTTGAACAGTATTTATGCATAAAGTTAGTATTTGCTGCACTGCCTTTATGCTAGTTTAATAAAATTGTGTCCTGTCACAGTGATTTTTTATTACTATATTACATTATTGTGTCATAGTTGGAGAATTACCAGTGGTGGACAGTAATTTTAATCAGTGAATATATTGAATTAAATATTACCACATTTTCCCCCAGTGTTTTGATATTTTCAACCTAGCACACAAGTACACATTTTGTTTGTCTTCATTCTTAAATACTATATGGTACACCTTTTTTTACTCTTGAATTATCAGTAACCTAAATTAATACTTTAGTATATTTAAGTTTAATGTTTTGAGAATAAATCAAGTGCTTTTGTACTTTTACTCAAGAAAACGATCACTTATATTTTCAGTGGAATAATATTTTGTTAAGGTATGACAAATACAAAGCTCAAAAGTAAAAGATGCATTACTATAATGAGAATTTGAAAAAATACCTTACGTAAACTCTTTGGGGATATATTGACTATTGTCCCTTACAAAGTATTGATTCATAAATCAGTTGTCCTCGTGCATGTCTTTGCCATTTTCATCTCACTTTCATTTAGAAGTCTTTACATGCTTGTCATATGTTGCAATACTTGTCACCTTGAAAGCAGAGGCTGATCCCGCTCATGGGTCATTATAAGGAATATAATTATCAGTGTTGTAACGTGTCCTTCAAGTATGTACTTGCTGTTGTCACTGAATGGAATGTATTCAACACAACACATTTCAGTCGCGCCTCTATTGAAACCGTTTTAGATGTGTTATGTTTCTAACTTCAGACGTCAGTCTGTGTAATTTAAACAACACGTTCCATAATAGATGTTATATGGGATTGTTACCTTTACTTAATGAAAAAATAGCAGAAACATGCCATTTATTTTGGCTACCACAGTACGATAGTTTTCCCAGAAATGTTAGGGTGCTTTTACACCCTTAGTTCAGTTTGTTTGGGCATATGTGAACCCGGCAACCGGGCCAAAACAATCGATCCGAGATCACCTGAACGAGGTGGTCTCGGCTCGATTGAAAAACGAACCCTGGAGTGGTTTGGTTGTGTAGTGAGAAATCAATCCGATCTAACGGAACAAACGAACCAGGCTTTTATCACAATGTATGATGGGTAATTACGTAAATTTCTGTGAAAAGTATTAGCTTTGTTGTTTTTGCTAATACTTCAAAATAAACCTGTTGAATGTCTGGGTGAGCATGTCTTGCCATTCAAAATCAAAGCGCACTTTTTTCATTTTATAATGTTGTCTTATTGCTCTTCTTCCTATTAGGGTGCATTTTAAAAAATGTTTTCCCGATGAATCCTGTACTTCTACTCAAAATGATAAATTAATATAACGAAAGTTACCAAAAAAACAACAACAATAAGCCCGCAAAGCTGTTGTCGTTCTATATCCTGACGGATGACAGCGGTGGAATCCTGGAAAATAAACCGTGGAACTTTGACAAATGAGAGAACAGTTTACTCGCGCGAGACTTGAATTAACAAATTTAGTCCGTTTTAAACTTTGCCGTGTGAAAGCGAACCACACCAAAAATAAAAGCAACCGTTTTGGTTTTGGACATAAGCATCTGAACTGAAAATTTGTAGAAATAAAGAAATAAGGGTCATACCGGGTTTTGAAATGAAAGTGAGTAAATGAAGACAGAAATGTAATTTTTTTAGGAAACTCTCTTTAACAGGTCTCATGTAAAGTATGTTAAAAACAAAGTTGACCCACTTGAGATTTCCACTAGCAGGATCGACACTCTCTTCATTGACAGGGCATTAACAGTGAAGTTTTTGAAAGCATCCTTTACCTCAGCCAATGTTATGATTACCTATGGAAAAATGTTGATTGAGTCTTATTTGCTGTTGTGAATAGGATTTATGCAGTAATCTTTAAGCTAGCTGGTTAGTCAGTCGTTGTAATGAATGATTTGATGATTCTCTTCACCTCATCAACAAACATGTTCATGTGGTGTTAATCCTGGCTGCTTCAGCATTTTGACCTGTTAAAGTCTGTTAATCTTTCAAAGCCCCAACCCACTATATACATCACGTTAGTTCTTTTTTTTTGGACTCATATTAATGCCTGATTAATCTTTAGGCTCCGCTCTTTCATTCATTCATTCATTCATTCATTCATTCATTCATTCATTCATTCATTCATTTTAATTAGAACAGATTGCCTTGCCAAGACCACAAAATTGCACCTGGTTGCCAAAGAAACAGGCCTCTCCGTCTATTTATCCAACCAAAAATGGAGATTTGTCCCACAATCCACTTTATTTCCTCAGAAGTGTTGTAGTAGATTACTATAATTCTGTATATTGGCTGACAAGATTGTTTTGATCAGCTCAGTTGACTTCCTGCTTGTCCTCAAGAATGTGATTCTGCAGAGGTTGGCCTGTCGGAATCCTGTCTGTGGGTGTGCCTTGTATCGAAGGTGAAACATTTGCCAGTTGTAGGATGGTTTTTTTCTCATCATTGAAGTGGGTGTGGTACATCACGGGCGTAGCTGCTGAGTGACGTCCTGTGTCTCTAAAAACATGTGATGTTTAAGAGGAAGCATGATTTCAGTCGCAGCCTTGGTAACACAGTGTAGGTGTCTATGAATCCGCCCACAGATATGGCAAAGATCCGCCTCCCAGGCTGCCAGAGTGAAAGCAAAGCTGGCCGTCTAGTGGCCAACAGCCCTCTCCTTCCCCCCTTGTGTCCCTACGCAATCTCCCTCTTAATCCCAGGCCTTTTGATAGGCTCCGGTAACCAGGGCAAACAGTCTTGTATTGCATGTTCCAGCTGATGTGTGGTCCAAAGTGCCCGCAGTGAACAAAAGGGGGAGAAAAAACAAGCCGTCTTTGTTGGAGTGGCTGCTCCACCAAAGGTCGTTATAAAGAGCTGATATGGACTGATCTTTTCTCCTCACGTCTCAAATTGTGTCCAAAAGGTTGTCCTTTACCTAGAAAAATGTGCGTGTTTGTACATGTATACAATCAGTTTATCATGAAACAAATAGTCTTTCTTGACTTGTTATATAATACTACTAGTTTTCACCAAGCGTTGAATGGCCCAACTCATCAGCTGTGAACCTTAAATCTGGGGTATCAGGTTGCCAGGTCTCATGTTTCCTTGGCTGCTGCCAGGAAGTCACAGTGAAAGACATGATGCCAGATTTCTAGATGACTGACACCAGGGTGACTCCATCTGTCTGTGTGGATATCTGCATTTGGAGGTCAACAAAACAGTGTTATTGGATTGGCAGCATCATGGAAAGGCCTGGGTTGTCAGAGCAATAGCCTAACAAATAGCATAAGTTCTTCTTGCATTTTGTGTATTAGTATTAAATTGTGTGTATAATATGCCAGTATTTTTTTTAAGTATATTTTATTTTATTTTACATAATAGATAGTAAAAACTATTATTTTAAATGCATCTTATATCCTTAATCTGCACTTCTTTTACATTTTCTGCATTGATTAAGGGGGGGAATTCTGTAAAATGAGAATGTTGTGAAATGTTAATGGCTGATAAACTTGTTGCTGAAAAATTAACAATTTTTAAATCAGATTTTTTTTATATATATAAACTGTTTATACCTAGTGAAATGTATATTTATAGGGTGTACAGGATTCCAGGGATTTTATTTGTATCGTAATTGGGAAACAATCAAAAAGAAATCATTGTTGGATCATAAATTAAAAAAAAAAAAGATCCTACTGTATTAATTGAAACACTTACAGAACAAATTATTATTATTAATATTATTACTAAAATTAATGTTAATTATTTGTGTCCTTTATTTATGTTGTTATCTTTAAGGGAAACCCTGGACAGTTGTAGGACATAATTTGGGAGCTAATGCAGTACAGTCCTGATAGATTTTGATAGAATAAAGGGAAATTTTATTGGTTATGATTATTTTTTTCTTTTTGCACTCTGTGTTCTGAAATGAGGCCTTAAGGCCTTAAAGGGGACACGAAAAGAGAGAGAGAAGAGAGAGAGAGATGGGAGAAAAACTATTTTTTTGCAATGGGATTAATAGTTCCGGTGAGAAACTTTGTCAATTGTCTTTGTTATGTATTCTCTCAAAATACTTTTGAGGTGGGAGGAAAAAACTGTATTGCAATGCTTTTGTGAGTAAAAGCAAAGTTTTCAGAGGAATGCAACACTTTTAGTGAGAAAATGCAGATGTTTTTTGCAGTTTCTCTGGAGAGGTTCTCTGGAAAGGTTTTCAAGAGAACACTTTTTTTTTTAGTGAATGCACAAAGTTTGGTTACACTTGATGTTCGATAGTCCATTTTAAGACATTCTACAGTACTAAGTAAAAATAGCTTTGCAAGACATGACAAATAAAGCCAGTATTAACAGAATGTTAGGTTTATAAGTAGAATAAGATGATGTATTTGCAAAGTTACTTAGAGTCAGTAGAGTATGTTTTTCTGATTTATCTTTTAAAAATGTTACAGTATGTTCGGTGAAGTTACAGGAGTCATGAAATTATTTTATAATGTTTCACTGAGGTGCACTTATAAAACGATAAAAGTTTTGTCCTCATTAAAAACAAAAAACGATCAAAGAACATATGTACATGAGCACACAATCACAGGTTATGATGTGATGGTCATGAAAATGTGATTTTATATATATACATTTTTGGCACCAAAAATGTCTTTTTTTTTTTTACCTAACAGCAGTATTGCTCTTGTGATTAATGGACAGATATGAGTTTTTCAAAAACACACCTCTCATGATTACATACATCAATGACGCCCTAGTTACTTGCTGAGTCACAATAATTTTCAAAAACTCAAAGGAAAAACTTTAAAAATTTTTAATATAAAAAAACTCAAACAAAAAACCCCTAAAAATTTACATTATAATCAACATAACTTTTTTTTAAAAACAATTTCTACTATGTGTGTTGTTATATGTAAGCATACCTTTAAACTGGGGATTACTTTTGAGTTTTGAAACTTTCAGTATGCTTTTATTCTAGAGTAACATTTTATACGTGTAAATGTCAGGAACATTTTGATTCTTCATTTCATGATCCCTTTAAACAACAAATGAACATTTTATATTTTTGGCTGTGGGATTAGCTACTAAACTAAATTTAGTACATTTGCATAAATCCTCAATGTTCTCATTGTTCTCTGACTTTAAAACTTGCCATCTCATAGTTGAAACTCTTCTCTCGATGCATTACAACAGATCCTATTTTGCACACTCAACACCCACAAAATTGATATGGAAAACAGCTGCGGGAGGGCAGATAGGACTGGAGGACTTCATCTTCGCTCACATAAAAGGGCTCAAAAGGAGGTGGAGGTGTACAAAGCTGAGGAGGCACTTGGGCTCACCATCACAGACAATGGAGCTGGATACGCCCTTCATAAAGGTAGACTCACAATGGACGCTTTTGTTAGATCAGTGCTATTTTGGGATGCCACCCCTTTAGCAGGTGTAATTAGTTTTTCCAAGTGCAGTGCTCATAGCTTGTAGTACTAGCACTGCCCATGTACAGATAACAATTTGCATGTTTTTGAAAGTAAAAGTATTTTATGATTTTCTGTAAATTGTAAGATATCCCTGTGCACAAATAAAAGTAATTTTTAATCTCTTTTAGCCAGGCTTTTGATTGAGAAAAGTTAATGATTTAATTTAGAAGAACGCCACCCTGTGTTTGTAAGATCACATGCTGTAGTACTCTAATTGCTGGATATGTATCTTCAAAGCAAAGTGTTAGTAGAGTTTTAGACCCTTTTTTTTTTTTTTTTTTTCACTCTTTATACACTATTATTTTAAGACTGGTTAATGGTTAAATTAAAAGTGTGCCAAAAATGCATTTGTTCAATTGTTTACTGTTAACATGTTAACAAAAGTTATTATTAAAATATGAAGCATGTCTGTTTTTGTTTTTTGTTCCTCTGTGTCCATTTGGCAGCGTATTCGCTCTTTGTTTTTTCTCAAAGAGGGCCCCTGTGTGGTGGGATGGGGTGTAAAGGTGATTTCTGTGTGGTCGATCATGTCGAATGCATAATGGGAAAGAAAAGAACATCGTTGGAATGCGGCATTTTGAGGTGGCACGAATGCTGAAGGAGCTACCCAAGGATCAATCCTTCACCATCAAACTCGTGGAGCCCATGAAAGCCTTCGGTTTGTCCATTCATTCTTGTTGAAATACTAATTTTTGTCTGGATATTTTTGGTTTTAGAACATTTTGTGACTGGTGTTTGAAAAAAAAAAATCTAGACAGTATAGTGCAACAGTAGTTTCTGAACTGAAAAATCCCATTTATATTCTCAATACCAGAAAATGTATTTTTTTACATTAAAGTATACATCTTATGCTACAAGACTGCTCTTGAGCTCTAAGGTTGATAAGTGATTGTATTCGCTTCTGAAGAAGCCAAAAGTCAATTATTTTTTAATTTCATTTTTAAAGAAAAATGTGTAATTGCTTAATTCCTAATGAAGAACTACACTACCCATAATCCTCAAGAGAGATCAACCAATTAGTGAAGTCATGGCAATGTGTACTGCAGCAAGAAAGCTTGGAAAAAAAACTTGCAATAGACAAAATCCAGACTTAAATTACTTTTATGTATTTACGTTTTATACTCAATTTTCTTTTACCATAATTCACCATACTTGATTAGTAGATAATTGTCTTATGAAATACATTAAATGCATCTTTTTTTGCCTCATATCCACACTTTCTTATGTGAGATTACAAGACTTAGAGGCTTAGAACTTTTTATTGAATAATTTTTTGAAGTCTAGATGGAAAAATAAGTATTGATGAATTCTAGAACTGTTATTGTTACTGTTTACCCTATTGCTATGTATTATGTGGTCTATTAAATGTTACTGTGTTGATAAATGTTCATTTTTGAATTGTCCACGGCCGGCTCATTTAATGTACAAAAATGGAAAGACTTTGTGAAGTTGTAATGCAAAAAAGGATGCATTTATTAAAGTAAACGTAACCGTCCAAGGTCAAAGAATAACACCAAAAACGGAAACAAAACCAAGACAATCAGGCACGTAGGGGGAGAGCAAATTCGACTGAAGGGATGGCTTAGTTGGGACGGCATGGCCGCATCACACAGGTGTAGAAACCATCAGTCATTATGACGCACTCACTCCAACTTTCAACCAACCCAAAACAGATACCATGCAAACCAAACAGTCAACAATTGACCCCCACTGGGGTAACATAACTGTAAAAAGTTTCTTTCACTTATAAGATGCTTGACCAAGGTCATTTCGGTGAGGCGGAGGCAAATTGGTCAGGGACGATGGCAAGATAGTCACAGTTAGAAACCCTCAGATTATCCAAGGGTCTTGCAATTCTCGAGGAGATGGTAAGCTTGTTTTTCTCGTTTATTTTTACAATTCTGGCTTTTGTATTGTTATTCCTTAGGTATGTCTGGCAATTCTGACCACGTTTTTTGTAACGCTCGATTTTGGTATAGGGAAAGTTGGGGATTGGCAAGATGTAAAGCATTTCAAGAAAAAAGTTGAGAATTGTGAGAGATGGAAATTAAGATTTCAGAAAAAAGAAAACTAAGAAAGTGAAAAAAGTGACATGACATACAGCCAAGTATGGTGACCCCATACTCAGAATTTCGTGCTCTGCTTTTAACCCATTCCAAAGTGTACACACACAGCAGTGAACACACACACACACCGTAAGTCAGAATTGTGCAACAAAAAACTAAATTCAGAAGAATTTTGAAATAAAATTGACCTTTCATTTCATATTTCATGTTGGAAGCAGAAACATGTAATAACATGGTCACTGATAGAATTAAGAGTCATGATGACATTCAACTGAGGAGTATATCTAAAGATTTTCTCTTACTCCACAGCCCTCAGAGTTTGACGAGAAGGCAGTGAAGAAAAGTGGATGACCTTCTTGAGAGTTACATGGGCATTCGAGACACTGAATTAGGTGAGATTTCTGTGAAATTGTTATTGTCAATGTTTCTTTTCATGCCTGCATTATATGTTGTGAAGCACTTTGAGCTGCATATCTTGTATAAAGGTGCTATGTTTATTATTATTTATGAAAGTGTGTTTTATAGACAATACACTACCAATGAAAGATTTGGGGGTCAGTAAGATTTTTAACGTTTTGAAAAAAGTCTCTTATGCTCACCAAGGCTGAATTTTATTGAACAACATGCAATTTTTAAACAGTAATATTGTTAAATATTATTTTATAATCTTTTATTAAATAGAGAATGTTCAAAAGAACAGCATTTAATTGAGATGGAAATCTGTTAAACATTGTGTCTGTACTGACACTTTTTGATCATTTAATGCATCCTTACTGAATAAACATTAATTACAAAAAAAAAAGGAAAAGAAACTTTGCACTGGTAGTGTGCATTTTATACACTTTTAATTTCTGCATTGCTTATATTTAAAACAAATAAATACATTTTATATATATATAAATTGTATAAAAAAAAATCTGGGTCAAATCTGGGGTGCCGAAGTGACTTTTTGCAAAGGTTTGGTTGCATTAACAAATATTATTAAAAATGTGTCAGGCTTTAAGTATTGCAAAACGAGATGACTGATATCCTCCATTTCACGGACTTGCGTTACAGCCGCCACAATGGTCGAGGTGGGCAGAGATAAGAAGAACCCTGATGAGTTTGCCATGGCTCTGGACGAGGCCTCTCGGTGACTTTGCCTTCCCAGATGAGTTTGTGTTCGATGTCTGGGGAGCCATCGGTGACGCTAAACAGGGACGGTTTTAAGTGCTGCTACACACACACACACACACACCACCACCACACACATTAAAAAAACTGAGCTGAAATCGAGCATCCTGTTCAGATTCATGCAGTTTATAGCTAGCATGCTGAACATTTTAATTAAGGGTGATTGACAAAAATACTTTTACAAATAAATAAAAAAAACATAATAGTAAATATCACCCACTGTATTTTCCTTCACATAATACATTCTCAAGCCTTTCAAAGAGCTTCAACAGCAGTTGCACCAGGATGATGATGAGAATCTAAAGAATTTATTTCTGTGGTTTTAGCTGGGAGTTTATGATATTTAAAAATTTTTTAAAAAAAAAGCCAAGGGAAAGGGTGGTGTTTGAAACACACTTTTGCATAGAGAGAATTTTGTATAGAAGTATGGATATACATCAATTGTCTTTTTTAGAGCGCGATTTTAGACTGTAATTTATTTAATAAAGTAATGAAACTTTGAGAAATTGCATTTTCAGTAGCTGATTATCACACTGTAGTCAATTTAAAATATACACATAAAAAAATAGTGCCAACCAGTTAATTAAAAAAACAAAAACAAATTAATTGGTTACATTGTTGATTTTATTATTAGTTTATTGTAAAAAATAATCCATAAGGGATCACTTTGTATGATAGATGTATGTTTTTGTGCCTTCACATTTGTGTTGTCAGTGTAATTTTGTATGAACAATTTCTGTTGTGCTCAAATCACAGGTTTTTGTCTTCGCCTGTTTTTTTTCCCCCTCCATTTATTAAAGGTGAAAAAAGGATACATTAAACTGCATTGTGAATTTTCTATTTTTTTAGATTATCAACGGTGGGTTAGATTGCTGCTTAGAATTCAAACCACAGCATGTCATTTAGTTCTTATTTAACAGCATTGAATTATGCTCAGAATGTTATTAGTGTTTTTGCACTGGGGTTTGACTTACCGCAAACCCATCAATTTTTCATTTCACAGTGGAACAAAAGGACTATCTGGATAATGACTGCCCCCTGCTGTAGCAACAATCATGAGGTTGTGGTCTGTGTAAGAGCCCTAGCAGGCAAAACAACAACATAATGTGGAATATGAATACAAAAATTGTTGTCCTTTTAATACCGATGAACCACAAAGTTTTGAGATGCATGTACTGTACACTACCACTCAAAATAAAAAATGGGGCCTGTAAGATATTTTAAGTTTTTTTTTTTTTTAAATCTCACCAAGGCTGCGCATGTATTAAGAAATGGGGTTCAAATGAACAGCATTTATTCGAAAATAGAAATCTTGTGACATTATACATGTCCTTACTGTCACTTTTTTGGTAAACTTAATTCATCCTTGATGAATAAAAGCATTAATTATTAAGTCCTTTGAACAATAGTTTAGGGATCCTTTTATATCCTTTTTAACTTTTGTTTGGTTTACAAATGGGTTTTCAACTTAATTTTAGTCTAGTTTTAACACCATGCAGCAAATAATTAAGTTAGTTTTGCACCAATTAGTCTAGGTGGTATTTCATTACCATAAAGTACCTTTTGGAAACTTGTTGCTAAAATATAATAGATTTAAGTATTGGTCACTCTACTCTGTAAGTTAACACTGTATTCCAATATTTTATATCAACTTTATTTGTAGCCTCATTTTACATGTTGGTAAAAAAATACAGTATGGCAAAGACGGACAATTCTCTCTCAATCCCAAAAGAGAAAAAAGAAAAGAAAAAAGTACCAGTTCACATTACAGGCATTAATTCACAGGTATTGTCAATAGTAAAAATCTGTCTTTAAAATGAAAGGTGACTCCATATATTGAGGACTAAACTTGGCAAGTTTAAGAGATACTGTTAGCATTTTTAATAACTTTTAACTTAACAGAACTGGTACGCTCATGAAAACATACATAATAGTTTTTAGGTGGGTACAGTTTAGGGATTATAAAGCTCTTCATAAAAGTGACTGGGTAACTGGATTAGTTTTACCGCAGCTTGCAAGATATGGCTTGGAAGCACATGAGAATTGCCTTACTGGCATGTTTCTTAAAAAACGTGGAGAATGCAGTCAAGAGGGGCGATTGTTTTCAACATGAATAATCAATATGAACACGTCAGCTTTAAATTTCTGAAATGCAAGACGAGAAAAAAAACCTTTTAGCACCCTTTGTGTGACATGGACAGTAAGTATGCTTTGGTTCTCAAAGTAATAAGCCCAATCTACCGCAAGCTGTGATACTTTCAAATGTAATCCGTGAATGCATTATAAATCCCTTCATTTTTGAAGCTTGTCTTGTGCTATAGCAGATCAACACCAGACAGGAGGAGCTGAGGTTGGAGATGGATGGATGGAGATAATGTGGCCAGCAATGTGATGCAGTATTCTGGCTGAGATCTCTCCATGCTGCTTCTGCCCTTCTTAGAGTTCATCTCCGATGTGAGCGTTCCTGAAGGCATCGCCAGTCAGCTTGTCTTGAGCTTCCTTCATGCTAGCCACAACTGCACACAGAAGAGAAATGTGGTCAAGGGACATCTCGCTCGTTTTTTGCTCACATTGCGCCTAAAATCTCATTTGTCTTTCAAATTCAGACTGCACACACAGTCAGCCCTGTTTTGCATTGCCATTGGAAAGTTTGCTATTAGAAGCAAAACAAGCAAAAACTATTCATTTCAGAAACAGATCAAGTCAATATCATTGCATTATTTATCATGTATTTATGATCAAGTAAACAATGCCCTATAGTGTGCATGACGACAACAACATTTTTCAATGTACTGTAAAATATTTGAGCAAAATGTTACATCATAACTACTGCATTCCTATTCTACAGAGTGCAACAGTCAGATTTCCAGAAGTAAAAATGCCCATTGTTTTCTCCATAGGAAAATTCATTTTTGAACATTAACTTAGAAAACCTTAAAAGGCAGACCTACTGTGAGCTTTGGTAATCAAAGATATATGCTTTTGTTGACGCCATCATTTCGCATTATTGAAGTTTGCTCAGGGATTTCAGAATGACCATAACAACATTTCAGAAGCTGTGCAGCAAGATCGATCCACTGCTAGTCAAGTTATCCTGTCCCATTGTGCAAAGTCACATGACTTTTTCGATGCGCATGGAGGAATTTATCACAGTTTATGCATATTATTTCTTATCGATAAAAAAATGAATCTTTGTGTTTCCATCCAGCATTTTTTTATGCAATATTTTAAAATGTGCATAAAAACAGGTGGATGGAAACATTGCTCTTTCCTTCAATAAAGTGTTAATTACACAGTATTGTACCTTTGTATTTTTGTCTGATTTTTAAATACTTCAAATAAAAGTTAGTAAATCTGTGGTTCACTTGCAGCTGGTTTAGTTAATGGTGTAGTAAAGACTTTTTTAAATCCATATGGGAAAAATGAAAGGTAAAAATGCTTCAAACAACAGCACTGCTAAAAAAAGTGAGCGATAATAAATGAATATAATATGTGTGTGTGTCTTTTTTAAATATTCTTTTTCTTGGAATTTCTTACCTTGATCTGCATTGCTGTAGAAGTACTTGTAGTTGGGGTTCCCATTCTTGTTTGTGATCTCAGAATGGACTTTACCAGTGGGATCTACAAAAGAAAAAAATATATTTTTCCATCTATGGTGTGTGATAGTCACCTTGATCATGTAGCATCACACAAGAATAAAAACATTGTGTTTCTGCAATTCTGCAACCGTCCCATGGTTACCGGGATAAAAGGAGTCATATTCTTCTGGTTATTGGTAAAAACTTTTCCACACCCATAAGGTGACTGACTCTTACTACCACCACAAAAATGGACTTTTATTAGGCCACTAATATTTGAAGGAAGAGTCTACCTTTAAACAATGGTTGAAGTTCTAAGCTAGTCAATTTGCATGCAAGGTTTGTTTATGTATATGACCTACCAAGGAAAAGTATTCTTGGAATGTATCCGCCATCTGGGCTGAAGGCATCATCTTTTGGCTCCTCTTCATCCTATAGCCACATGGGACATGCAATCAGAATGTGAAATATAATAACACACTATTACTACATGTGGTTTCAGCCAAAAAAAATAAATAAATAAATAAATAATATATCTACAAGCACCGATTACCGGGTTTCATGCACTTTAAAGGGATACCCAAAATGAAAATTTTGTAATTAAGCACCTACCCCTATGTTGTTCCAAACCTGTAAAAGATCAGTTTGTCTTTGGAACACAATTTAAGATATTTTGGATGAAAACCAGGAGGCTTGAGACTGGCGCCATAGACTGCCAAGTAAATAACAGTGTCAAGGTCCATAAAAGGTATGAAAGTCGTCGTCAGAATACTCCATCTTCCATCAGAAGTGCAATCTGGGTTATATGAAGCGATGGGAACACTTTTTGTAAGCGAAGAAAACAAACATAACCACAATTCAATAATTCCTTTGTCAACGGTTTCCTCTGTCTCTCTCCATATCACCGTATGCTGTGTATGCTCTTCTGTGTCATCCGCGCCACAAGGATGCGCTGTTTTATTTCAAATCAAAGCTAAATACACATAGAAACAGTGCATCCTTGTGGTGCGGATTTTTATTATTATTTTTAAAACTGATCGTGCAGACCAAACCGTAAGACCTGGAGACTTGAAACTTGGCCAGATGGTAAAGCTCAATTTGGGGAGAACCTGACAAAGACTCACACCAATCGGCCAATAGGGGGCGAAAAAAACGGCAAACAAAAACATGAAATCGCTCCTAGACTATCTGAATATCAATCTCCTAGACCATTTGAAAAATAATAATAAAAATCCTTACAATTACACTACGTGTTTAAACCCCTAATTATTATAGGGAAAAATTATACAGGGGAAAAAAAACACATTATAACCATCTACCATCTAACCCTCTCTGACAGAATTAAAATATGCATTTTGTAAATAATGAGAAGAGGAGCTCCTTACCTCCAAGTTAATCATGACAAAGTTGTGAGCCAACTCAGAGATGTCCTTTGATTCAGCAAACTTGGGCTTTAATGCTAAAGTTATTTTTAAAACATCATTAATCATCTGTACACTTTGAGGTAACAGAATAAGCCATTCATGCGTCAAAAACACAACCATTCCAAAGTTTTTTTTGATGAAAATGTGTATATATATATATATATATATATATATATATATATATATATATATATATATATATTATTTCAAATTGTAGTAATTTAAATAACAGTATTATTGTTTGTATTTAACAATATATTGTATTTCAGTTCCTATGACAGATATTCATCATATACACACCCTTATATATTTATATCTATATATATATATCATACCTTTACAGGCTCCACACCAAGTCTTGTGAATAATGACCATCAGAGGGAGTCCACTGAAGCAAGATCAGAATTACATTTGTTAAATCACTTTTAAAACAATTCATTCAAAAGCAAATGTTTCAAGATAACTCACAGTGCCTCACAGAAAAACACTTAACATAATTCCATTCTGCTAGGGATCCTGGTAATTTTCTACTAAATAGTTATCTTAAAAAAATATATTTTGTTGAGTATCACATTTGATACACTGGGCTCTTATGGCTTACATAGCATAATAAAGGAGAAGACTGAGTTCATATTTGAGGAAAGAAAAAATTTGGTGTAAATATAGATATATACATGGGAGAAAAAGTAAGATGAAATTCTAATAGACTATAATGTGAATCAATTAGATATTACAGTATAGCTAATTGCATAAAATGCATATAATGCTCTATATATATTGTCACTATGTCTACCAATAATATGTGTAAGCAAGTAACTCAGTAAGGACTTCACAGCAAAATAAATATATAAATATCACCTGTAAAATGCTTTTTAAAATGTCAAATGTAAAATGCTTTTTATTTGTTTAAAAAAGTATAAACTACCAATTAGATGACACGAGGCATGTAGTAGTTTATTATTATTATTATTATTATTATTAAGCAAATTTTTGATCATGCTGATAAGCCCTGTGTGTGAAATGTGTTTTCCAAATATGATACAGCAGGCTTTATAGGGTTAAGGGCCTGAACCTGACCAGATTAAAGTCTGGCATAGGCCTACCTTTTATAGAAATACCTAAACTACAATGTTACAAAGCACAAAGAATATTGAAGGACAAGATTACACCATATGCACCTTGCTTCTGCCTCCTTCTTCCCATCTTCACAGGCTCCGCCAGGTAATATGGTCCCCAAATCCTTGAAATACACACATAAAAGTCCATTGTAGATATTTAACATGATACACCCGGTTAGGAACAAGTGTACCTGTTGAAACAAGCCACGACTACAACCACAGAACAAAGAGATCTGCAACAATGCACCTCTGATCAGAGATCTCAACATAGTCTTTCGTACAATACATATTGCAATGACAGAGGCACGTCAGACAAAGTGCATAATTTTACATCTGAATACATCTGATCATTTATGATCACAATTCTTAATAGCGGCTGCAAAATCCCATCAACTGAGGTTTATAATGAGCTCAACGTTTAATAAAACATACTCTTCCACTTATACAGGAATACCGTTAGATATAATATTGTAATTTAGCAGTAGACGTTCAGCCTTACTGAGACAGTACTGAGATTTATTTCGGTCAATCGGGAGTTACATTAGATCCGCGTTCCGGGTCAGAAGCCGGTGGTCTAGCACGGCTAGCGTTGATAGGAAATATTTGATCCAATGTTTAAATTAATAGATATTTTTACCTCGTTCCATTGCCATCGGCTAACACCTCTCCGAAATGTGACGCAATAAAAACCAGTATAAAAGAAACCAGGGCAATGTTGAATAAAGACGACGGCATTTTCATTCCGACGGTCGTTAGCCTCGAGCTACCCTGGATGTGACGGACAGAAGGAACGCCTTGAAGACTTCTTCTTCTTCTTTTTGTTCAATGGCCATTCACTCCTTAGGAGTATTACCGCCACCTGTTGTATATCTTGCGCACATGGGCAAGCGTGTAATCTGTATCGCTTTTAACAAACATTATTTACTACATTTAAAAAGCACAAGCTCTACTGTTTCAAAAACATCACATTCATCACACATACAATTTTAATGCAAGTGTTAAATTCAGTCCTGTGTGTCTGTTCTACTCATTGCAATCCTACTATGATAGCAGTTAATTCTGTAGAATATACAGACAATTTGTCACTTAACCTTAAACTTATTTGTGTCTTAATTCTTGGAATGTACACTCCTATGCTCACTTTTTGTTTGAGTGGGTATTTAGATCCATCTGTACAGATCTGTATAAAAGAATATACAAATTTTCTCTCGTAAAAACATTGATTTCATTACTAGTATTTCTTTCTTCTGCTTTTTCCCAGTGCACCCACACAGCAGTGAACACGAACACACACACACACACACACACACACACACCAGGAGCAGTGGGCAGCCATTTATGCTGATGCAGCGGCGCCCAGGGAGCAGTTGGGGGTTTGGTGCTTTGCTCAAAGTCGGCTCAGTCATGGCATTGCCGGCCCGAGACATGAACCCACAACCTTAGAGTTAGGAGTCAAACTCTCTAACCATTAGGCCACAACTTCCCCACTTAATACGTCTCTTCCGAGTTTATTTCTCATCAAAGATTAATCCAAGCTATTTGAACTCTGCCACTCTTTCTAACAATTAGTCATATCATTTCAGTGTCATTTGTTCCATTTTCTTTTTCTTTGTAATCCATAATCCAATAATGCTTTTATGGCTATGTCTGGTAATTTTTTAACATACTGTAACTGATCATGTTTCTCCCTAGCATTGTATTCTTTGAATTGTTAAGGGCTTTTTTTTTTTTACTCAAAATAATTAAAATCCTCATCCATCAACTTTTTTTTCATACGAACATTCTCAAATATTTTACTTAGTTCTTGTCTTCTTTTTAAGAACTTCTAAATCAAGTTTTAAATTCTGTGAACTTTAGCAAAAGTTTTAGCTAAGACTTTTGTCTTTTCTTTATTCGTTATGGCCATTTTCACACGTTGATGACGTCAAATGCATCACATTTTATGGACCCCTTTTCATGGACTCAAGTGACGTGTTTCCGTATTTTTTTAAATGTCATAACTGGACTTTTCTGTGAACGTTATCTCGGAGTCTGCACTGATAGCCTTGTGGGCAGCGTGCTGATATATACAGTGCTATTGCGCTACAGGCAACCCAAGTTCGAATCCTGACTAGAGGACCCTCTTCTCATTGTAATAACGTGTAGTTACAATATAAATAAGAGATTCATTGTGCAGTGCAAGCAGCTTCATTGATTAACAGAACATTGTGAGATCGCAATGAACTGATATGAAGGACAGCTTTTAGTGATATGAGAGGTAGATTAGTAGAAGTGGAAGTAGCTCTTTCTAGGTGGTATAATACTGTCTGACCTTCTCAGAATGGATATATTAACCCTCAGAGAAGAAAGACTTGTGTTTTGTGTTATGATTTTATTTGTGTGTTGATGTTTCAAAATAACTCATGTACTGGAGATTTTTCTCTTAATAACAGATACATTTTCGAATTTTTTTCTCAACAAACCCTACTGTATGCCTTAAGAACACTTGGGATATGGAACAAGTTGCATGGGATAATTTTTATGACATTTGAATCTTTTTTGTAAAAATATTGAAGTTTACAGTTCATTAAATGTACAAGTGCAAGCATTTTATATATATATATATATATAAAAGACCACAAATGCACAGTATATGTTGTCTTTTTTTCATATTGTTACCGTGAAACAGAAAGGAGAAAACAATTGAGAAAAAGAAAGCTCTTTGTGGATATTCTTGTTATTCTCATTAAAATACCAAGCATTACGTTATTCTCCTGACATCTGAATATGAATCATGAAGGAAAATGTACATCTCGTTCCGTCAAATTGATGGATACAGATTATTTGTAACGCAGCCTTTTTATTTGAAATGGTTGTTTTGGTCTTTTTGAGTGGAATTTCCCCAAACCAAAAGTGCCTCCCATAATTTAAAACTTGTTGTATTTTGCAGAATGCTGCTGTTTAAAGTTTCAGACAGTCACGTTGTATAAACCCTAACATTTTTTTTTTTTTGTCTGTTTGTAGCATGAAGTTATGAGTTCCAGTTTGATGTTATTTCAGTTGAGGTGAACACAGTGCAAGAAACACTTAGACCTGCTAGATTCGAACTTTGTAACTACTTAAACAAATTCAGAAATACAGTTGGGCATAAGAACCATTTCTTTTGGAAGAATCAGAGGGAGCAGTCCAAGTTCCATTTGCAGATGATTTTGTTCATTTTCATTTTCACTAAATCCCCATTTTAATTATTATTATTATTATTATTATTTGGCACCTTGGGGAAAAAAAGTTTTTTGATCACTTTATTTATTTATTTATTTATTTATTTATTCTCTCTTTTATGGCTAGAATGAAATAAGAATATTCAGAAATTTTGTTATATTACTGAAAATGTTTCTTGGAATTACAATGCAGTAATCCAGTGGTTGGATACTTCCTCTTATGTGATGACAGCAATTGTTTTGTCATTAAGCATTGGCTTGTATATGAAACCAAAAGGAAAATAAAATTTCTCAGTATTTGGTCACACTGATGATGAAACTGCAGAAAGGTGTAGGGAAGTAGAAAGGATGTTAGTAAATTAGTTGTATTGGTAATAGTACACCTGTTAAGCAATTACCAGACTATAATATACACTGCTAAGCCTTAAACATATACATATGTTTGAATATGGCAGTGATAGTCTAAAATAGAAAGAAATGATAACAATGATCACTTTCCTTATTGGTCGTCTTGATTATTTACGTAAACATTTCAACTGTTTGCAATATTGAAGCAATTTTCTTTGTGATTTTCTCTCAAGCAACCAACCAATATGAAACAAATTATATATGTTGTATTATTAACTAATCACATCTTATTACTGTATGTATAAAACAATGCATGACTACAACAAGGTTTTGCTGAAGTGCATGGTGACCTTTAATAAAACAACAAGAAACAAAAAATAAATAGCATACATTATTGCATTAATAAATAATGTTCAAATACAATAAATAACTTACTAATAAATAATCATTGCTTTTTATAACACCTTAAAATGAAAAGAAGCTTGGCATGTAACAACTGCTAGTTTGCTACTTGGACAAAATGTAGTTGAAAACACGATTTATTGTTATTGTTCGAAGGGAAACCTTTAAGGACTTTGCACAGCTGCAGTCGTTCTTGAAAAGATTTTTGATGATCCATGGACACCTGAAAAAAAAAAAAATACATAATCATACTTCAATACGAGAGCTTTACAGAGGCCAAATGAATGCATTTAAAATGTTACATGCCTATTATCAATAAATTATAGCCTGCTTTACCTTGGCCGGAGAGTTCTCCATCGCAGAGACAGAGAAGCAGTTCTATTACAACATAAAAAAAAGAAAGTGAAAAAGAGCCTTGCAATCAACAGTAATTATAGAGAGCTGTTTGTGTTTACCTGCATGAGTTCATCAATGCTCCTAACTACGGATTTGGTGAGCTCTGGGTTGGAGTAGGCTCTAAATGTCTCCCGATAGTAGTGGAGATCTTCTAGAATTCTCTGTAGACATTCATTCTACAAAGAGACATGTCAGTGTAGGCTATGTCAGTGTAACAGACAACAGACACTAATCAACAGAAGAATAAACAGAAAACAAACAGAAGAATTGGAGAAATGGATTATACATTTACCTCATCAATATTTAGAACAGCACTGTGAGCACAGTTGGAGTTCTGCGGGGTGGAAAACATAATATAATATGTTACGTTTTGATTATGGTGAAATTCAACAATCAAGAATGTACTATGATGAAGAAAGGAGAAGTATACGTTTTTTTTAAAAAAAAAATACTTGATGAATTGATGAATATATATATATATATAATATATATATATATATATATATACAACAGCTATTTATATTCATCTGCAAACTTACTGATCTTTATTAATAAAGGAAATTGAGGTAACTGATTTAACTGGCTTCCACTGACAATAATGAATAATTATTATTTTAAATAAACCAATTTTATCTATCATTTTAACAAGCTAAACTTTTATATTTTATAGTTATTTTAAACAGCAACAACAATTTCAGTTTTTATTATTATGATTGGTAGTATTTACAGTATAACACTTTATTTCAAAGTCTCATTATTACAGTGTAATTATACATTTAACAATGAAGGCAAAAAGATCCTTGAAATGAATAAAATTGATTTATATTACACCTACTAAAACACCTACCTAAAATATTATGTTATACATTGGCTTATATGTAAATTGAACATATTCGTGCTTATTTTTTCTTTTCTTTTCTTTTCTTTTCTTTTCTTTTCTTTTCTTTTCTTTTCTTTTCTTTTCTTTTCTTTTCTTTTTTTTTAAGTTAATGGACATGCCATTCTACTGTAATGCCTTGTCCAGTTATGTGGTATGACTATTTGCGCTATGAATATTTATGATGGCTATAATATACTGCTAATAATAATTTCATTGTAAACTTAAACTCCATTAGGATAGCTTCATCATATCATTTTTAATGTGACGCTCTTCTCTTACCTGTGGTGTGCAAACAGAAACCGTTTGTGTCCTGATGTGCACCTCTGCGTTCTGCTGTGTGCAGTCAAACCCGCTGAACAAGTGGTCCTGTAAGCGGATAATAAACATGCTATTAGACTTCAGACCACTCGTGTGTGTGTTAGCTATTATGTGTTGCTTTACTGAATGACACTCACCATCTCGATCACCGCTGATACGTTCCAGAGCAGAGAGCGCGCGAGAACGTTGCACGTTCCGGTGAGGCGCAACGGTGATTGACGCGCTCCGAGCGGAACGGCGATGCTACATTGCCACAGCAAAGCAAAGCACAGAGTGCTGACGGCCAAATCTGTCACAAAATGTCACATTTCACAACATATTATGTAAATAGGATGTATCTTTCATTTATTAGAAATAAAATTAATTAAAATGAATAGGAAAGAGCACATGAAATCGTTTGTAGATTAAAATCATAAATACTAATACTTACAAGTACAGACCCCGGGGAGCATTGTTGCATTCAACTTTTGCATATTCTAATGCTCAGGATTTGTGCTTTATAAATCATTTGGAGATAAGGGAGTTTCCTTTTCAAAACGTATTGCTGTTAACTAAAATGAAAATAACCGGCTACCCATGTGTTTTGTAATTTCCGTGGTATTACAGCTCTGGAGTTTAGGACACACTGCGTGCATATGTGGGAATTAACGCACGTTTCGATTTACTTCACACGTATACAGTGTTTGTGTGTTTGTGTGTTCAGGATAAGAATCTTTAATTAGTTGCATTCTCGTTTACAGTCATAGTAAAATTTTTGCAGAAACAGGCAAAAGAAGGTTTAAAAGAAAGCTGGGCGTTTAAGAGATGTAAGGTCCTATAGGAATTTCGTGGAATGTTATCATAGCCTAGTATAAAATGTAAAACGTCAAAAATATTCCAGGTTAAGCTCAGTCTGACAGAATTTGTGTTTGGGTATAATGTTGATCTCTGCTATTCATTCATTCATTCATTAATTCATTCATTCATTCATTCATTCCCCTGAAGAAAAGGACACTTAAAATGGAAGTCAATTGAGTCTATCTGAAAATGTTAAAATAGCCTGCTCAATATTTAAGAGTGATTTTAACGTTAAAATCATAAAATGACTGTGAAAACAAGGATTCAAACAGATTTACTCAAACACGTTTTAGCAGAATAACTTTCCTTAAATCATCCAAAACTTTGCCCCTTGATTTTTGCTTCTTCTTCTTCTTCTTCTTCTTCTTCTTTTCTTCTTCTTCTTCTTCTTCTTCTTCTTCTTCTTCAAGGAACACAAGAAAACAAGGAACAAGTCATAATAATTTTTATGGTAATTTTTAATCAACATTTTGTCCCATATACTATTTATTGCATTTAACTTGCATTAAACTGGAATATTCCTTTAATTCGACAATTAGAATGTCACATTTCCTTTCTTTGGAAATGTGACCAATGATTTAAGCATGAAACTACAAGCTTTCCCAGTGTCATGTTTTTCAAACATTTTCATCACAAAAAAAAAAAAAAAAAAGTGTTAACAGAGACTGACATCAAAAACTCACATGGCTTGCCCTTATTTGCACGTAACACATTGCTGTTCCTGGAAATACCTCACATGCAGAGTTTACACTGCATATTGCATTTGTAGAAACTAGACGGGCCCTTACATTCATAGTTTATTTGTTACATTAATTTTATGTATTTTAAGTGTTACGTATGTATTTATTCTTTCATTTTATTACATTTCATATACATTCACATATTATTGGTTTTGTAGGCCACAATGTTGAACAAGAGTGGAATATCCACTAAAAACAACTTAACTGTTTTATTTTCCCTATTTTTGTGATCATTTGATGGAGCAGACACATATCTCCTAAAAATGATGTAATACTGTGGCTATGGGCTCAAGGGGAGAGAGCAGGAGCGTGGTGGTGACCTGTGTTTTGCGCAATCTGGCCACAAAAGGGAAGTAGACACAACTACTCGACTTTCGGTTCAGATACCAAATGCTGATACTTCATGACCAAGTGCTATCATTCACTGCTTTGTTCCACTTCTGTGTATATCTTGGGTACAAAAATTAGACGAGTGAACTTAAAGAAATAAAGGTACTTTTTTTTTTTCATTTTAACAGGTTTTGTTTTGGGGACTGACCTAATACAAACCACAATGACACTTGCTGTTGAATGCTTCATCCCTTGTGACTCTGCTAAACAGTTGGAACTTGAAGGGATAGTTCACTGAAAAATGACAATTACCCCATGATTTACTCAACCTCAAGCCATCCTTGATGAATATGACTTTCTTCTTTCAGACCAATACAATCGGAGGTGTATTTAAAAAAAATGTCCTGACTCTTCCAAGCTTTATAATGGCAGTGAATGGGTGCTGAGATTTTGAAGTCAAATAAAGTGCATCCACCCATCATAAAAATGCCCCAAATTATTTATAAAGCATTCTGAAGCGAATCTATGCTTTTTGTAAGAAAGATATCCATATTTGTAACATTTAACAAACAACATTTTTCTTTACAAATCCTCCTGCACTTCAAATTCATGACCGGTGTTTTATTTTGTTTTGTTTTCGTGTTTGTCACTTCTCACCAGAGCATATGCTACACCTACATCATCTTCTTAAATGCGACGAAGCTAGAGATTAAGGTTTAGAAAATTTTTAAATATGCCTTTTTTTTTTTTTACAAATACGTATCAATTCGCTTCAGGAGGCCTTTATTAACCCCACAGAGCTGCGTGGAGCACTTTATTTGATGGATGGGTGCACTTTATTGGACTTCTATTGGACTATTGAATATCAACAGCCATAACTGCTATTTTTTTTTATATAACACTCCGACTGTGTTCATCTGAAAGAAGAAAGTCATATACACCTAGGATGGCTTGAGGGTGAGTAAATCATGGTGTTATTGTCATTTTTGGGTGAATTATCCCTTTAAGAAGAACACAATTCTAATTCCATTCCATACTGGCCCATATTAAGTCATTTATTTGTTCATGATTTCCTTTTACAGTTCTGTGCACAAAGATATACAGCATTTCAGCCATGTTGTGTCACTTACATCTGTGAAACAGGAAATGCCACATTTGGATGAAAAAGTAAGTAAAATAGACATTCTTAAAAGACTGACGTTAACAGTTCATTGTGAACACAATAATTAATTACCACCACACCAGGCAGCTTCAAACAAATAACATCATCCTAATATTCACTTGTAGTTATTTTAGGTAGGAGAGCTTCATACACAGCACATCAGCCATTGCAAACACTGCATCAGACTAAAAACAGAGAGTAGAGTAAACGTATTCATCCCTAAGGAGGGAAACTGCAGAAGGTTAATATGCGAATCCAGCAATAATCTGCACAGAGAAGCAGTTTACTAGCTGATAGATAGTTCACCTAAAAACGAAAGTAAAACTTTCCCTGTATGGGCAAAAACAGTTCAGAAATATTCTTTGCAAATCTTCATAAAGGTTTGGATTGACATCTGGGTGAGTAAATAATAACACAACCATCATTTTTGGGTGAACTAGCCTTTACTCTATAGTGTTGTTTCCTATAAGGTCCATTCCCATTCAGTATCATGAAACCAGCAGATATTTTTTGTACAGGAAAAGATCCAGTTTGTCAGTGATTCTTTCTGTATTTATACATTATGCAGGATCAACAAAGTGAGTGTGAAACCCTCAGCTAAGGTGCGGACATGCATGAACACTTATAGCATGTATAATTAAACATACATCCACACAAAAGCTTGAAACATAGCAAAAAACCCACACACATCTAGTAAAAAAAAAAAAAAAAAAAGGATCTGTAGTGAGTACACTGCTTCATCACAAGAGGTTGGACCCTGTGCTGTTTGCCTCAAAATGGAGAATCACAGCGACCGTGGCAAGCTGCTTTACACCTGGTCACAGATTTCTCCATCATGTGCCTCTGCTGGCTATGTGCATGCCTGTTCAAAAACATGAAAGAAAATACCTTTTTTTAGATGTGTACTCATCCCAACCTTAATGTAAGCTCTAATTTAAGCTGCGTTTTAAATGGGTCACGGCCTAACCTGGTTAGATCCTCCACATCTACCAGCATGGCATCCTGTTCCATGTGTAGTTCATCTCTCATGAGCAACAGCTGAACCAGCTCTCTCATTCCAGACCTGCAACGCAATACAAGTCAAATCAACCACTTTATTGCCATTTACTACAAAGACTTACTTGTCTTTCTAGATGATGCATCATATAACTACAAAAGAAATAAAAACAGCTGTGTGTGTGTAAAAAAAAATATTCAACACAGTTCAGAAGTTTAGGGTCAGTAAGATTTTTTTTTTAAAGAAGTTTCTTTTGCTCACCAAAACTGTGTTTATTTTAATAATAATAATAAAAATAATAATAAAAACAGTTAATACAGCAATACAGTGAAATATTATGAACAATTTAATACAAAATATAAAAAAATATCAGTTTTTTATATAAATATAGCCTATTTTAAAAATGTTCCTATAATGGCAAAGCTGAATTTTCAGCATTCATTTCTCCAGCCTTCAGTGTTACATGAAAGCATTCAGAAAGCATTCTTTCAAGAAACATGTCTTAATATTATGTTGAAAAGATAAACTGCTTAATGTTTTGGTGCAAACCAAGACATAACATTTTCAGAATTATATTGTAAGTGTCTTTACTGTTGTTTTTGCGAATTGTATATATAAATATATATATATAAAATATTAATACTATTTAATATATAAATGAAATAGTTATATTTAATATTTAATGATAATATTTACTTTAATATACACGTTTTTGTGTGTGTATATACAGTATATTTAATCAATTAAATATTTTATATATATGTTTTGTAATTATTTGTATTTATTATTTATATATTTTTAGATTTTGCATTAAGTACACACACAGACACAAAAACAATAAAGAAAAAAAAGAATATTTTAGAAAATAATAACATCACAAACTACGTGCTTATTTAGAATATTTCTGTCTGCTTTCTTTACCTTGTATCTGAGAGTGCAGGTCATTGGTGATGACCTGTAACTGACCGAGACTCATGTCCCTCAGGTCCACAGGCCTCAGATTCCTCTTCATTAGACTCTCACTGATATGTGGCAGATGTGGTAACTATAACACAAGAACAAAGTTAAGTGAAGTTGAATGTATTGTGTTTTTTCTTATTAGCAAGTGCTCTGAGGTGAAGTGAAGGCCCTTTTGAAAACTACAGTGAGGAGAAACTCAGCGCAGCACTATTCTTGGACACTTGTGTGACTGACCAGGTCTGGCCACAGGGGACCTGCGGTGTAGCTGAATCTGTCTCTCCACCTCCACCTGCATGCGGGCCATGGGACGGGCCAACGCCAGAGCCACACGGGCCTCCTCCTGCAGCCGCCGCTGTATCCGCCAAAAACATTCTGAATCCTCTGAGTCCAGGTCTTCCTCTCCTGTATCCCGGTCAGACAGGGAGGAACTCTGTTTGCTCTATAGTCAGACAGAAACAAAAACTGCTGAATTAAATCACACCATTTTTTATCACAGTTCCAAAATGTAGAAGAACTTTGTTTAATGTATTATTAAAAGGCTAGGCTTTATACCATAGGTGACAATGGGGTGTCCAAGCTGGTCTCTGTTCTGCTGTCCTCTGCATCACTGTCCCTGTCACTGCTGCTGTCATTCACAAAGCACATCTGTAGATTCACCCCATTCTGAAGCCTATAGAGAGAGAGAGTGCAGTGAAAAAAGATTAAATTCAATTCAATTAAATCAAAGCTATCAATTTGTTGTTGACCTTTTTATTTCACTGCTTTTCATTAGAATGCATTTTTCATTTAGAATGCATTTTGATTAGTAATCTATCCATGTTATTACAGTGGGTAGTAAACTGTGAAGTATAACTCTAAAATAAACACTTGAGATAGTATTTACTGAAAAGAGAAAGAAAGAGTGAACATTCTATTTAGAGTTTGTGAACCACAGTGATGAACTTCCCACAGAAAGCTGTGCATTAGACTTTTCTCTTCAGTTGCAGTAGAATTTTGTGGTTAATAGTATTCTATGAAAACACTGGCTATAAGCTTCAATTGAAGCCTGTACATAGAAATGTCTTCAATGTCAAGAGTTCAGTTCTGTAGACTGGAATGAACCTGGTTCTGTGGTATCTCTTGTACAGAAAAGGGTATATGCTGTGGAAAATTACTCTGTGAAATATACACTGCGGAGTGTAGAGTGGGAAAATTCTGTAGGCACCTAAATTTGAATGATTATTGGACTTTCCTTTAGCTTTCTAGGAACCTTGTTGAAACGTGGTTGCAATACAAGAAAAGATACAGAAAAGCAGCAACTACACCAATTAACATGGTCAGTCCATGGATTTGTGATGCAATAAATTGTCATAATATAAAATAAGTGATAACTAGTAAGAGGTTTCTGTCTTTATTAAGAGAAAGAACTAAAAGTAATAATTATATACAGTAACTCTGCTAATAAATGTTTAGGAAAGATTAAATATAACAGCACTATACCAGGCATATTTATTTGTCATGTTGGCTTCTTTTCTTTTCAGCATTTTTTAGACTCTGTTTTAATGTCATTCTCTCATTTGTTCCTTGCTTTCAGTTTAAAGGTAGAACAAAGATGAATAAAATATAATCCTGAAAAAAATATAGCATTCACTTTTTGCTTGGACCACACATAGGTATATTAAGTAAGTATGAAAAATATTTATTTGTTCAAACAGATGTTTTACCTGTATTTAGAATTTTGCACTTCATTGCATTGTGTTTTAGGGTTAATGGAAAAGTTGATAAAACTAGGGGATAATATAAATAATTGCATAAATGACAACTACAAACACTAATCTCTTAAGGAGCAGATTCTTGCAGAAACATTATTTTGAAGATTAATTGCTGCTATTTTCACTCTCTGCAACATTTTTGCCTCTACATCAGCACTGTCTACATTTCCTCCACGTGTTATTCTTGAGAAAATGGGTCAAGTCGACAGACACGATTTCTTCCTTACCAAAGTGCTCCAAACATTAAACAATAAACACAGCAGACTAAAATAGCCACTTTTTTTCTGTCAAACATTTGTATGATCAAACAGTGGAAACAAAGTAGACTCAGACGTCAAGTGAGAAAGGGGTTAACTACTCAAGTTAACATGACTTATATGCTGAAAACAAATTATATATTTGGTATGCAATGATAAAAATTAGACAATTACGAGCCCTCAATATACCTTGTGGCATAAAGGACAACACACACAAAAAATGTATCAGCAGAACCCTAAAATAAAAGAAAATATTTCACATTTTAGTTTTTATTTTATCAGTTTGGCATAATTAGCATTTTTAATGTTGAAAAAAAACAAAAATCATTTAATCAAAAAAAAATACTAAAAAAACAATAATATTAAAAAATTTATTATTACAGTTTGTAATTTACTTTTTTTTTCTTTTTTTTAATGAATACATTTAAAAAAAAAAATATTTATTTCTGTGATGGCAAAGCTGAATTTTCAGTTTTTGGTGCTTTACATTTTTGTATGACTGAAAAAATTGAAAAAAAAAAAAATTGTTTAATTGCAATTATATAATGCTACAAAAGATTTCTATTTTAAACAAATCCTGTTCTTTTCAATTTTCTATGTATCTATATCATAAAGTCCTTAATGGCTTTTTATCATGACTTCCAAAAAATAATAATATAAAACTTCCATTATTAATAACTGAGTATTAATAATAATTGAGCACCAAATCAGCATATTATGATTTCTGAAGGAACACGTGACACTGACGCTGGAGTAATGGCTGATGAGAATTCAGCTTTTCCATCACAGGAGTAAATTATATATATATTAAAAAATAAAACAGAAAACAATCATTCTAAATTGCAATAATATTTCTCAATATTCAAGCTTTTACTGTTTTTAATTAAGCAAATGTAGCCTTGGTGAGCATGAGACTTTCAAAAACAATAAAAAAAAATAAAATAAAAAAAAAAAGTGGCAATTATTCAAAACCATTGACCAATAGCGTATACAGTGCCATTCCAGTCGATCACTAAAAAAACAAAACAATCAACATTACATAAGACACACCACTGACCCACTGAACACAAGCGCACACTGACCGTGAGGACAGGCAGTTTTTGCTGCTCTTGCTGCAGCCAGTAAAGGTAACCGGTCCGTCGTCATAGAAACTGCCAAGGGCCAGCTTCTGCCTAATGGACTCTCTCTCATTCCTCTGGGCCTGATGAAAACACAGTCGACTTCAATAAATTAAGAGAATGCTCAGCATGTAGTAGGCCACAGAAGACCTCACATCCCGGAATATTTGATGTGGCATTTTAAAATAGATGTCCTCCTATTTCATACAGGCTACTCAATCCTCGTGACAGAGTTTAAATAACATGCTGGATATCAAGGGCATGAAGGTATCGCTGTGGGGAAAGAGAGAGTGTGGATTGGAAGTGGAATGTATGATATAAATTCTGATTCTGTGCTTGTGGTGAAATCACTGCTGCCTCAATAAACGGCAAATTACAGAGACGAAGAGAAAAACTGTAGAGGGACCCGAGGCAGTACACGTGAAGGAAGAGCTCAGGCGCTCGACAAACATATCCGCATAAGTACAAAAATATGTTTTGATTACATTTCAGTTAAGCTATAAAAACGTAATTTCTAAAAGTTCTCCAAACATTGAAAATGTCCAGTTTTTTTAAACGTTTTAAAGTTGTTGTTTTTTTTTCCCTTAGTTATGGCATTTTGCAAACATTATGGGAATATCACTTTTGATATGTTTTCTGAACATTCTGAGACCAGAAAAAAAAAAAAAATTAATGTTACACAAACATCCAACCAAAACATTTTCTGGAAAAAGTTCCATAAACTGTATAAATGTTTTTGTGCTAACATTTTGAGAACATTATTAAAGCCAGATAACTTTGAACAAACATTCTATTAATTTCCAGTTTGACCAGAACACTAGCCATAGTTCTGAGAATGTTCTCTGTTAGATGGGTAAATACAGAACTGCGTGACTATTCCTGATGATGCTATATTGGCAAGAATAACATGTTCTCTCAGATCTTCATATTACACTCAGTTCATTGCCATGGCAACATGGTTGCCTTCTGGTGCTGAATAACTAATATAAAAAGAAATTCCTTGCACTTAACACTGTAATAATTATAAGGCCTACTATTGTGAGTCAATAATCCCTTCCTATATCCATGGACACTTATTTTTCTCAGGTTGCAGTTCTACTGAGATGAGCATTTAAATAAAGGGATGCAGAAGAGAGGCAATTGAAAAACCTTAATAGATCTGCTTGTGATGTAATATTAGCAGTCTGTAAACCAGGTTTCCGCTACAATCTAAAAAAAACAGTAACAGCTAGATTCAGTTACTTTCATTAGTGGGAGACGTTGCCACTTCAAGCAAATGCAGCCAGCTATACAAAAAAAAAAAAAAAAAAAAAAAAAACAAAAAAAAAAACCGTGCGATGGGTTCCATTTGATTCCAATTCAAGCAGCACCTACTTTTCCCCCAGTTATCATCAAAATAAACCTACAAGCATTTTAACATTTATCACTCTTCGTATCAGAAATTGAAAAAAATCTGAAAGCCTCAAGCAACAACTTTTTAAAATGCACAATAAGGCACACACGGCAAACCGATACCATATAACATACAGATAACACTGACGCTACACAAGATATATTGACCAATCTTACCTGGTAAACACATTTCTCCTGGTGCACCATCTTTCAGCGCATTGTATAGTGCAGCAGCCAAGCCCTACCTTCTACTGCAGTGTCTGAGCTACACCCCCTGAGACCAGCATCACACACACGAAAGGAGGGGGAGGATGTAGAGTGCAAGCAAGCTTGCTAAGGAGGAGCACAATGAAACATGCTCTAAAAAGATGCAGTGAACTAGATCTATGTTTTGGCATCAGTTTCATACTAAATGTTCCAATCATACATCAAACCATTTCCCCACTGCAGTGTGTTCTCTACCAGCAGGCACCTTACGATGTCATTTAAACATGGCTTAAACCACCTTGGACAAAAAAAAAAAAAAAAAAAAAAAAAAACCACCAACACCCAACACACACACACACACAAACAACCAAGGACAAAGGCATTTAATCATTTGATTTATTGAATCGTTTGAGACAACTGCCAAAAAGCAGAAACCAGCAGGTTCATGAGCAGGAATCACTTTGCAGTATTAGCATTAAATCAGGAGGAAATCTTTCAGAGCCACATGGAGCAAATTACCACCCTAATTCTAAGCATCTGGACTCAGTCCTCAAAGCTTCATGGGAAAGAGTTGGGATCTGAAAAGTCCAAAAGTTGAAGCGTAAAGGGGCCTTAAAAAAAAAATATATATATAATAATAATAATAATAATAATAATAATAAATAACTGGGGAGGTATATTACGCTAGGGTGGCACATTGGGAGGGCTAGTGGCAAAAGGTTTGCATTCAGCAGCTGCAGTTGTAGTACAGGGTTGAGGAGTGGTGGTTATAGGTGGTGCAGTAGGAATTCTGGGAGGCTGAACTGGGTATTGTGGATAAAACTCTTGCAAATGGAGAGGATAATCGGGGTAATGACTATACGGAGGAAATATATGTCCAGGGTCATGAGGATAGTAGTAAGACCCAGTCTTCTGGGGGTATTTGGGAGGTTGAGGCTTTTCACCTGGTGCATCCGATTCAGAGCCAGAGGCTGGAACAGGTTTTGGGTCACCAGAAGGGTAGCCAGGATAAGGCCAAGGCTTCTGGGGGTATTTGGAGGGTGAGGGCTTTTCAGCTGGTGCATCCGATTCAGTGTCAGAGCCAGAGGCTGGAACAGGTTTTGGGTCACCAGAAGGGTAACCAGGATGCTGCCAACCAGGATAAGGCCAAGGCTTCTGGGGGTATTTGGGAGGGTGAGGCTTTTCACCTGGTGCATCCAATTCAGTGTCAGAGCCAGAGGCTGGAACAGGTTTTGGGTCACCAGAAGGGTAGCCAGGATACTGCCAACCAGGATAAGGCCAAGTCTTCTGGGGGTATTTGGGAGGGTGAGGCTTTTCACCTGGTGCATCCGATTCAGTGTCAGAGCCAGAAGCTGGAACAGGTTTTGGGTCACCAGAAGGGTAGTCAGGATAAGGCCAAGGCTTCTGGGGGTATGGAGGGTGAGGCTTTTCACCTGGTGCATCCGATTCAGTGTCAGAGCCAGAGGCTGGAACAGGTTTTGGGTCACCAGAAGGGTAGCCAGGATACTGCCAACCAGGATAAGGCCAAGGCTTCTGGGGGTATTTGGGAGGGTGAGGCTTTTCACCTGGTGCATCCGATTCAGAGCCAGAGCCAGAAGCTGGAACAGGTTTTGGGTCACCAGAAGGGTAGTCAGGATAAGGCCAAGGCTTCTGGGGGTATTTGGGAGGGTGAGGCTTTTCACCTGGTGCATCCGATTCAGTGTCAGAGCCAGAGGCTGGAACAGGTTTTGGGTCACCAGAAGGGTAGCCAGGATACTGCCAACCAGGATAAGGCCCAGTCTTCTGGGGGTATTTGGGAGGGTGAGGCTTTTCACCTGGTGCATCCATTTCAGTGTCAGAGCCAGAGGCTGGGACAGGTTTTGGGTCACCAGAAGGGTAACCAGGATGCTGCCAACCAGGATAAGGCCAAGGCTTCTGGGGGTACTTGGGAGGGTGAGGCTTTTCAGCTGGTGCATCCGATTCAGAGCCAGAGCCAGAAGCTGGAAACAGGTTTTGGGTCACCAGAAGGGTAGCCAGGATAAGGCCAAGGCTTCTGGGGGTATTTGGGAGGGTGAGGCTTTTCACCTGGTGCATCCGATTCAGAGCCAGAGCCAGAAGCTGGAACAGGTTTTGGGTCACCAGAAGGGTAGCCAGGATACTGCCAACCAGGATAAGGCCAAGTCTTCTGGGGGTATTTGGGAGGTCGAGGCTTTTCACCTGGTGCATCCGATTCGGTGTCAGAGCCAGAAGCTGGAACAGGTTTTGGGTCACCAGAAGGGTAGCCAGGATACTGCCAACCAGGATAAGGCCAAGTCTTCTGGGGGTATTTGGGAGGTCGAGGCTTTTCACCTGGTGTATCCGATTCAGTGTCAGAGCCAGAAGCTGGAACAGGTTTTGGGTCACCAGAAGGGTAGCCAGGATAAGGCCAAGGCGTCTGGGGGTATTTGGGAGGGTGAGGCTTTTCACCTGGTGCATCCGATTCAGTGTCAGAGCCAGAGGCGGGAACAGGTTTTGGGTCACCAGAAGGGTAGCCAGGATACTGCCAACCAGGATAAGGCCAAGGCTTCTGGGGGTATTTGGGAGGGTGAGGCTTTTCACCTGGTGCATCCGATTCAGAGCCAGAGGCTGGAACAGGTTTTGGGTCACCAGAAGGGTAGCCAGGATAAGGCCAAGGCTTCTGGGGGTATTTGGGAGGGTGAGGCTTTTCACCTGGTGCATCCGATTCAGAGCCAGAGGCGGGAACAGGTTTTGGGTCAACAGAAGGGTAGCCAGGATGCTGCCAACCAGGATAAGGCCAAAGCTTCTGGGGGTATTTCGGAGGTTGAGGCTTTTCACCTGGTGCATCCGATTCAGTGTCAGAGCCAGAAGCTGGAACAGGTTTTGGGTCACCAGAAGGGTAGCCAGGATAAGGCCAAGGCGTCTGGGGGTATTTGGGAGGGTGAGGCTTTTCACCTGGTGCATCTGATTCAGTGTCAGAGCCAGAAACAGGGGCAACAGGTTTTGGGTCACCAGAAGGGTAGCCAGGATACTGCCAACCAGGATAAGGCCAAGGCTTCTGGGGGTATTTGGGAGGTTGAGGCTTTTCAGCTGGTGCATCCGATTCAGAGCCAGAAGCTGGAACAGGTTTTGGGTCACCAGAAGGGTAGCCAGGATAAGGCCAAGGCTTCTGGGGGTATTTGGGAGGGTGAGGCTTTTTACCTGGTGCATCCGATTCCGATTCAGTGTCAGAGCCAGAGGCGGGAACAGGTTTTGGGTCACCAGAAGGGTAACCAGGATGCTGCCAACCAGGATAAGGCCAAAGCTTCTGGGGGTATTTCGGAGGTTGAGGCTTTTCACCTGGTGCATCCGATTCAGTGTCAGAGCCAGAGGCTGGAACAGGTTTTGGGTCACCAGAAGGGTAGCCAGGATAAGGCCAAGGCTTCTGGGGGTATTTGGGAGGGTGAGGCTTTTCCACCTGGTGCATCCGATTCAGTGTCAGAGCCAGAGGCGGGGACAGGTTTTTGGGTCACCAGAAGGGTAACCAGGATGCTGCCAACCAGGATAAGGCCAAGGCTTCTGGGGGTATTTGGGAGGTTGAGGCTTTTCAGCTGGTGTGCATCCGATTCAGAGCCAGAAGCTGGAACAGGTTTTGGGTCACCAGAAGGGTAGCCAGGATACTGCCAACCAGGATAAGGCCAAGTCTTCTGGGGGTATTTGGGAGGGTGAGGCTTTTCACCTGGTGCATCCGATTCAGTGTCAGAGCCAGAAGCTGGAACAGGTTTTGGGTCACCAGAAGGGTAGCCAGGATAAGGCCAAGGCTTCTGGGGGTATTTGGGAGGGTGAGGCTTTTCACCTGGTGCATATCCGATTCAGTGTCAAAGCCAGAGGCGGGAACAGGTTTTGGGTCACCAGAAGGGTAGCCAGGATACTGCCAACCAGGATAAGGCCAAGTCTTCTGGGGGTATTTGGGAGGGTGAGGCTTTTCACCTGGTGCATCCGATTCAGAGCCAGAGGCGGGAACAGGTTTTGGGTCACCAGAAGGGTAGCCAGGATACTGCCAACCAGGATAAGGCCAAGTCTTCTGGGGGTATTTGGGAGGTTGAGGCTTTTTCATGTGGTGCATCCGATTCAGTGTCAGAGCCGGAGTCGGGAACGGGTTTTGGGTCACCAGAAGGGTAACCAGGATAAGGCCAAGGCTTCTGGGGGTATTTGGGAGGGTGAGGCTTTTCACCTGGTGCATCCGATTCAGTGTCAGAGCCAGAGGCAGGAACAGGTTTTGAGTCACCAGAAGGGTAGCCAGGATACTGCCAACCAGGATAAGGCCAAGTCTTCTGGGGGTATTTGGGAGGGTGAGGCTTTTCACCTGGTGCATCCGATTCAGAGCCAGAGGCTGTAACAGGTTTTGGGTCACCAGAAGGGTAGCCAGGATGCTGCCAACCCAGGATAAGGCCAAGGCTTCTGGGGGTATTTGGGAGGTTAAGGCTTTTTCACGTGGTGCATCCGATTCAGTGTCAGAGCCGGAGTCGGGAACGGGTTTTTTGGGTCACCAGAAGGGTAACCAGGATAAGGCCAAGGCTTCTGGGGGTATTTGGGAGGGTGAGGCTTCTCACCTGGTGCATCCGATTCAGTGTCAGAGCCAGAGGCGGGAACAGGTTTTGAGTCACCAGAAAGGGTAGCCAGGATACTGCCAACCAGGATAAGGCCAAGTCTTCTGGGGGTATTTGGGAGGGTGAGGCTTTTCACCTGGTGCATCCGATTCAGAGCCAGAGGCGGGAAACAGGTTTTGGGTCACCAGAAGGGTAGCCAGGATGCTGCCAACCAGGATAAGGCCAAGGCTTCTGGGGGTATTTGGGAGGTTGAGGCTTTTCAGCTGGTGCATCCGATTCAGTGTCAAAGCCAGAGGCGGGAACAGGTTTTGGGTCACCAGAAGGGTAGCCAGGATAAGGCCATGGCTTCTGGGGGTATTTGGGAGGTTGAGGCTTTTCAGCTGGTGCATCTGATTTAGTGTCAGAGCCAGAGGCGGGAACAGGTTTCAAAGTGGGTTTTGGTCTGCCATGATAGAGGTAATCAGGATGGTAGTGTGGCCAAGACATCTCGGGGTATTTGGGAGGTTGAGGTTCTCCAGTTGGTGCTTGGGAAACTAGAGTAGTTGTAACAGGTTTCTCCGTTTGTTTAGCTGTGGCATAAACCCTTCCAGGATAAAGATAATGAGGGAAAGGCCAAAACCCTTGTGGATACACAAGAGGTGGTGGCTTCAGTGTTGCAGTATCAGACACTTGTGGCATTGCAGGTGCATCTGGACTTTGTGTATCAGGAGAGAAGGGAGGCAGCAAAATGTGCAGATATTTAGGAGGATGAGGTCCCAGGAAGGTTTCATTTGCAATGGTAGAGGTCATAGGACAAGTAATGACTGCAGAGTTTCCCTGCCACTGTATCTGCATCACATAATACCCTCCCTGAAAAACAATGAACATCAAGGTTGGTCTACATTACCCAGTTTTCGTGCTAAATTGAATGGCGAACACAATACCTGTTGCACAACACCACATCCATCATAGGGAGTAGCATAGACAAGACCTGCATAAGTGAGTGCTGTGTGTCCACAGTGAGGTGGCAACTGAGTGAGAGGAACAGGCACCCCATTACCTGTGACAAAGGTATAAGGACTATTACAAAACTATATGGAATTCTATTGTGTATTGAAGCATGTAAAGTCTAGGTGGGACAAGCAAGTTAGTACAGCTTGAAGACAATACTGGTATCAAAAACTTTAGTAAACAAACATAATACATTTTCAGGTTACCTCGACAGAGTTCAACATTTGCTAATTCTGGACCACTGAGCTGTAACTTCACGAGATCGTCACCACACCTCAACTTTGGAGACATGGCATCCCAGGCTGCTTCAGAAGAACTGAGTAGCTGTCCTTTAATTAATGATTTTTTCTGAAGACCTGAAATGTGTATATAGTTCTCTTACATTCAAATTTTCAATTTACATATTTATACACCAATATTTAACCAAGCATTAATTACATACCTGAAACTCCGGCGTTATCACCAAGATGGTCAAAATCAGCTAAGGGCTCAAAATATCCCTTGTGGTCTGATATATTTTTTTCTGAAATATCTTCGCCACCTTCATTGTTCGTTTTTTCCGTTCCAGAAAACCGTAGCAGATTTCTGCAGTGTATTAAAGTAATGCATGTGAAAAAACTTTGTATAATTAACAACCTTCCCCATATTTTCCAAAATTCCATTGTAGCACATGCTCGTGAAGCATGTGATGCGTCTATTAAATACCGCGCGGTACTGCGCTGCTTTAAGCACTCGCACGTTCCATAAATTAACGCGTAATTAAAAGGCAAATCACCTGTTCCATTTGATTACTACGCGAGATTCACTAGCTGTGTCCCAAAGTGAAGCGCGGAATCCGAAGTGTGCGGACTTGTGCACAAAGGACACTTCGAAGTGCATAAGACGCTCCGCCTTTGGAGGATTTCCATGCGCCACCAGGTGTTGATTGCCGCTTCGTCGCATAGCAACGGTGCGAGAGGACAACTGCCATCCTGACAGGATTTTAAAAAGTTCTGGAGCCAGCATTGCTCTGCTCATATTTGTCTTTATATTTTATATTGTACTGAAGGAGTTGGTGGGAATGCTTCACCCCCGGCGGCGCCGGGTGATGTAGCCTCAGGCTTAGCCAAGACTTTGGCCATATTGTTTTGCTGCGACCTTGCTGGATTACAACTTTAAATGCTGTCATTGCGTTTGAACTGACTTGAATAATTTAATGATACATATATATAAAAAAAGAATACAAACTCATCCACATAGCAGTTCAAATGCTGACTGATATCTTACCAAGGTGCGATTTTATAATAGTTTATTGTCTTTACCATGGTGTACGGCCCTGATTTCATTATGATTTGCAATAACCCTTGCAACCTTGATTTTAGGCATAAAACTGTGCATAAATAAAAATAAATTATGCATTGTTCAGCTCAATGATCAGCGGCAGCTGTGAAAGCTGAACAGTCCTATGTATGACTGGTGTTCTGTTCTTCGGATGCAGCCTTTGATATGGGTTGCAGCTGTAGTATTAACTACTTTGTTAATATTCTGAAAATAAATGTTAGTTACATTTTCAAAATGACCAGTGGTGGACTGGAACGAAGCACATTTGTTAAGTATTCAGTACAAATGTGAAGTAGGTTACTATGAATTTTTTTTTCTCATTCTCACAGGACAGCAGCACCATAAAAATACGGTCTTTTGATGCATTGTTGTAGATTTAACTGCCCAAGAGTATATGAAGTAGGCTATTTGAAATTTAACAACCTTAAACACATTCGGAAGTAAAATGCAACAGCATACACAGTAGTGCAGCAGTAATGTTAATGCAAAACCACCCTGACAAATTCTTTTTCAAAACAATACTGAATATCTTTACTTTTACTCTCAAGATAATACTTTTACTTAAAGGATAGTTCACCCAAAAATTTTCATTTTTGGGTGAACTATCCCTTTAACTAAGGTTTTAAATATGACTAGTATTTTTCCCCCAATGTGGTATTAGTAGTTACTAAAAGTATAGTTTACTAAAGTACCTCAATATTTCTTCTATTAATTACTTTGTCACCACTTTAAACCGTTTTTCTTTTCCTTCTTTCCCTAAATCAGACCAGACCCCCGTACTGCAAGATAAAGCTGAATGTATCAGTGCTGGACAGGTTTTTTTAACTGCATGTTTTCGGCTGCCCTGACAGTGCTGCTGGATCTTCTGGGAAGTGAACGTCACCAGTGATGGGGTGGCAGACATGGTGTTTCTTTTCTGTCTGGCCAGTGGTACATCATACAGAGTGGTCTCCAGAGTGTTTGACATGCCTCGTTCCACTGGCCATTCACCACCAAGTAATCCACCTCCCGAAAACCCCAGAAGACCAGGAGGCAGAGCTGGGCTCAATATTGATGTTGTTTTTCTGATGTTAAACCTAAGCGATCCTGTAAATAGTGGTAAAAGTACTTTCAGTAATGTATAGAACAGTTTGTTTTCATGTGCAAAAAAAATATTTACAGGACAAACAATAAATAAATAAATAAACATATAGAAGAATGTTTTGTGAAAAAAATATTAACTACATTAAAAATTAGCAATGTACATAATTACTTTTATTTACACGTGTGAATATGCAAAACAAAAATACAAAATATACAGAAAGTACTCTCAAATAAATTACACTACAAAAAAAGAATAATGTATACAACTTATTAATATCATTTTTAACTTACATCACAAAAATAAAAACTACAGAAAGTGGGTTGTTTCATTTACAATGTGACATTTAAAAAAAAAAGATATTGAAAATTGTACTGTTCCCATTTTTCCACTGAGAATGGCTAATAAATAGTTTGTTAACCATTCTCTCAAGAAGAGAAAACAGTCTCTCCGTTCTCTCCTCTGTCTCTCTCTCTGGAGTTTGATATCCTCCCTGATCAGCTTCACCAGCTTCCACTCACTCCCTCACCTGTCCCAGGACACTTGCAATCCTAAGGAAGAGCAAATAAACCATGCCTGTTAACAACAACAGCACAATGAATTTCAGCAACAAAAAAAAAATGTCTTGTGCACCTGCTGTTTTTAGTCTAGTTGTAAACCTAATTCCTTTTAGGAACTGCAGGTCCTAGCCACAGAAACCATAATAATGATTTATGTGGATATGACACTACACTGCAAAAAGAGATTTTTAACACATGTGACGAATGTGCTCAGGGACAGTACATTCGTGTTAAGATGGATCACACATCTACTGTGTAATTTAATTTAAAGGGGTCATATGACGTTGCTAAAAAGAACATTATTTTGTGGATTTGGTGTAATGCAATGTGTTTATGTGGTTAAAGGTTCAAAAAACACATTATTTTACACATACTGTCCATTATTGTTGCTCCTCTATGCCCTGTCTTCTGAAACGTGTCGATTTTTACAAAGCTCGTCGGTCTGAAAAGCGAGGTGTATGCTGATTGGCCAGCTATGCAATGCGTTGTGATTGGCCGAATGCCTCAAGCGTGACGGAAATGTTATGCCCCTACCATACTGTGATGCCGTGTGTCCCCGCGACGAGACAAAACCAATAAAACCCATTACAAACGAGGCATTTGTTGCAGTCTAGTGAGGACATGATTACTGATTATAATGACTTATACTGTCTTTTTACGTGTTGCGTTGCATATTGCGCTGCGTAAACATAAAACCATGTCTGCATTTGTGATTAGAGAAATGACAAACAGCAAGCGCTACTCTACACTGCTCAAAACTGGCGTTTGAATTATCAGTGGCAAATTCAGTGTGTGTGTGTGTGTGTGTGTGTGTGTGTGTGTTATTTGGCTTTGGTAGCACATTCACAACAAACACTGATGTAAGTAAGGTTATATCATCAGCTGTCTTATGTCACAGGCAGATATGGCTGGCTCAGACTTCTTTGCCATAAGGAGCAAACTGATGAATTTAACAGTAATGTCTGGTCATGTCTTTCATCCCAGATTCTCAGGAAATGCTGGACAGACCTGAGCATGCATACATTGAAGGAGACTATTCAAAGGGGTTGCGGCTATTCCTTGGCCTTTAAACAAAGGTTTAAAACACCTCAAAGCAATGGCCTGTCTGACAGGATGTGGTGGCCCTGCTGGTGTCCAAGAACATAGCTTCATGTCAACTGTCAAATTCCCACCTCACTTCCCCCAGGGGTTGTCCATGGTTACTTATGGGTGTCAACTGCAGTTTTACATCTCTTTCCAGGGGTCCAAATGACTATTGTCAAGGATACCCTTTTTAGAGCCAGTTTTAGTGAAGGAAGTACAAAGTGTGTTGAAAAAAAAGGAGCCATTTTAGAGGTGACTCCCAGCGCACAGCAAAATGGTGTTACTCCACAATTGGGAAAAAATGGGTGGTTATCGGCCATTCCCAACCTCATGAGTCTCAAATAATACTTAAAGGTACTTTCATTCAAAATGATTCACAAAGAGTATTACTCGAATAGTCTCAGGCCTTAGCCCCCCGTTCAGTTACAGGGTATAAGAATTCTTCCATATCTAGACGATTGGTTGATCTGCATCTCCACTCTAAATCAAGGAGTAATGGACACAGAGAAAGTACTGGCCCATATTCAATCCCTTGGTTCCACTGTAAACTGGAAGAACAGCAGTAGTCTCCAGCCTCAACAACAAGTGAACTTTCTGGGGATCCATTTTGATTCTGTGATAATGAATGCACGTCTCACCTCAGAGGGCCAACAGTCTGGGGAAAGCATTAAGACATTTCCAGTCAGGAAAAACTGGTGAATGCACACAAATTACAGAAGTTGTTTTGGCTGATAGCAGCAGCATCAATGGTGATCCTTCTGGGCCTGTTGAGAGTGCGTGGCATACAGTGTTGGTTAATTAATTTCATCTCCATCTAATAAAGACAAAGGAGTAGAGCCGTTGGTGACACAGTTCTGCATGAAGGCTCTGCTCCCCTGGAGGAACAGAGACTTTCTTCTCAGAGGAGTTCCACTAGGAGTTCTTCCTCACAGAACAGCATTGATCACAACAGATGCATCACTGACAGGCTGGAGAGCTGTCTGTCAGGGCTGGTCATTTAGGGGCACGTGGAAGCTCTACTGGTCTTTGGAACACACAAATGTGCTCAAACTAAAGGCAGTTTATTGCCTCAAGAGGTTGCTACACTTCATTCATCACAAGCATGTGCTAGTGAGAACAGGCAGCAACTCTGTGGTGTATCATATAATCCACCAGGGTGGGACAAAGTCGCTACGCTGTGCAGTCTCCAGGTGATTAAGTAGCCACTGACTTGGGCATGGCCCATTATTGAGATAGCTTACACTTCAAACCGCTAAGGTTTAATTGATTAAATACCAGCTCTGCAAGTTGCAAAATTAGGTGCTGCGCTGCTTTGTATACTGAGGCTACCAGGGAAATGGCTATATTCCTGGCATAAAGCAAAAGAATGAAGAGAGAATGAATTTGCATTTTTCAAAAAGCCCTTCTGCATTTTGTTTTAGTCCAAAGCCAAAAATGACCCTTATTTTTGCACAGAAAACACGCATTTTGATATACACGCAGTTTAAATAATTGTTGATAATAATTGCTTAATTTAACATAATAAAAATTAATATAATAATGTAACATAATAATTAATACTTTTGATAATTTGGGTACATACAACCCAATCAAATACAGTACAAACATACAGTGAGAGAAAAACTAAATATGTGATGAATTATTTACAAACATACTAGTTGTGTAAAATTTATACCAAGACACAAGTGCAACAGTGTGCTTCTGTTTTGACACTCAGGTCTGCCTGAAAGCTATACGGTCTCCCACAGCGTTTGATACAGGCTGGACAACTCCCTAAGAGCTCTCAAATATCCATGGATACCATCAACACTGCACTGGGTGCATACCTTCAATGCACTGCTGTGGAACAATCCAGCTAAACATTCCTCACCTCAGGTTTGATCATTATTCAAAAGATAAAGTGTGACAGAGGAATAAAAATATCTAATATTTCATATACTTGTATATTTTCTCTACTCAAGGAGAAAAAAAAAAGTGTGATGTATAAGAAACTGCAGGTAAAATATAATCTGGATCATTGGAATATTGATCATATGCTCCCAGGAATACCCGTGTGATATGGAAAATCAAAAGAGAACTTTTTCAGCAAGGTGAGCATATCAGTTCATCATCATTTGCAGAATTTGTTTTGAATTTAGAGTGTAAGTTGTGTGGCAGAAACATTAAGATTTTGTGTGTGCTTTTTTAAGTTCTTAAACTTTTTTTTTATTATAACTCATTAGTGTGATATGATTGAGAGATTGAATGATATTCTGATTTTAGAGCACCTAACTAAAATGAAAATAATACTACCTGATGTGTATCCCAGAAAATACCATAGCAGTTATAAGAATTACATCTATATTAAAGTTGTTTTTCACTTTGTCAGATGCTGATTTGGCAGTGATGGATTCAGAGATGGGTACACTCCTAAATTATATTGATTGTGTAAGAAGCATTTATGATATTTACAGACATTGAAAGTTTTTTACATTATGGAAACTTGTGCTTTTTGATTTTTATTTTTTTACACAGAGATCACTTGAACTGAAAATAAATAAATAAATAATGGTGCAGAGTTTGAAACAGTTTTTACTCAGAAATTGCTAGAAAATGTTATAATTATAAAAAACTGCATATAACATTGAATTAAACATGAAATTTTGAAGTATAAAGACTAAAATAGTACTTATTTTCTAAAACATACTCCAATAATCTTTATTTACAACTTTTATTTTTTTTATTTATTATTATTATTATTATTATTTTTTTTTTACAGTGTACCGAATTTACGTACAACAAGAAAACAGGTTGTGCTTTTAGTGTTTAAAAAAAAATTAATGTTTTTTTCTTAACCTGTTCACCCTTATGGTCTTATTTTCTGTACTGTCCAGCAGATGGAGCAGGAGTATTTCCAGACGTTGGAATCCTCAGCAGATCTCTGCCGTGGGCTTCCAGGACTTCTAAGATACAAAAGAGAGTCCCAGGAAAGGATGTACAGTCCTCAGGTAGCCATTCATTTGATCACTGCCATGGTAAAAGTGTAACATTTATAACATTGTTGATGTTTTTACCCAGCACCAACAGCAACTGGACTCTCCAATATGCTGTCAGTTCTGTGGTTCGAGAGCTTGGCCGCCTCTGGATCTGGTTTATGCAGAGACACGAGAGGTTCGTCTTTTGAGAAAGGATGCAGCCAACACTAACATTTACTGCTTCTGCACTTTTTTATGATATGACGTTTATGATCGTCTTATTGGACTTCAGGACTTCTGCTGTGAGGAATACAGAGAGTTGTTTGAGATTGTGGTCCATGAAAAGCATCTAGCTATGAAACGTTCTGATGCAAGGCCTAGTGGACCTGCTCGACTAGATGACCCCTTCATCACTGAGGACGAAGAACTACAAGATAAAAGCACAAGAAAGAGGAAAACGCAGGTTTGTGTTGTACAATACACTTATGTTCTGGCTTTGTTAAAAAAAAAAAAAAAAAAAAAAAAAAAACGTACAACTTTATTTAACAAGGATGCAGTGAATTGACAGTGACAGTAAAGAAAGTAAACTGACAGGAAATACATTTATAACCTTACAAAAGATTTCTATTTTAAATAAGTTCTGTTCTTCGTTTCCTTAAAAACTTGTCTCAATGCCACTGTAAATAACATAATAGACCTCTTTCAGAATTTTTGTTAAAAAATGTACGTACTGACATGGCATGTAGGCTACTTTGTTGTAATTTAATCATATTATGAAAATGTAAAATATGCTTTCACAGAATGAAATGCTTTTCTTTATTGTTTATTCCCACCTTTGGCTTAGTTTCAGACAGCAGCAGAGAGAGATGCAGAGATATGACAGAGATGCTCACGCCAGTTCATTGGCATCAAACAACAGTGAGTATCCACATGTGTTGGACAGGATGCCCATTACAAAAAATGCTAAATTTAGTTATTATTTACTGCCTGTTATACAATAAAACATCACAATAAAAGCATTACAAAAGTGGTCCATATGACTATATTCTATCTATCTGAAGTTGTACAGTAAATTTGTGTTGTAAGCAGTTTTAGTGATATCTGATTCAGGACTTCTTCAGTGAATAAGTTGATAATATGAAAAAAAAAAAAAAATTTAAATACTTTTTTTTTTTACTTGATGGTACACCAAGATTACATAACATTTTTATGTGTCGTTAAGTTTTAATGTTTTTTGAAAATGGTACAAACATTGACGCCAACAATGCATAGACAACATTTCTAAGAATTTGGCACAGGCATTGTAAACGTTTTAAAATATTTTCTTTATCATGGACAATATTATATATACTGAACCTATATTCCATTACATCATATCATGTGTAAATTATATTACATAAAATGCCTAAATAATTATAAAAATCATTATTCCGTAACATACCTGGAAAGTCTGTTGCCAGAGTGTATGCCAGTCACTGTAGTAAAGGGAAAGTAAAAGTGCTTTCATATTTCACAAGCCGCCATTTAAAATCAAACCATTTCCACTGTTTAGACATTTATTTAACATTTAGGATAAAAATAAATGTATCAGATTTACTGTATAACACCCACTAAATGTTTGAATGACTTCCAAAGTGTGAAGTTATTAGTTTGTGTGTGATGTGATATTACAGAAATGTTGATGAGGTAAAATGAATGGTTTCTTTTCCCAGATGTGCCTCATGATAAAACAGTCATCAGTTTCCGGCTCTCTAACTGTCCACCCAATGAGGATGTTTGTAAAGTTATAGAGTTCATGCATGTGGACGAGACCTCTGGACAATGGACACATGAGTCTTTTGATCCGGGGTCAATTCAGTTTGGTTTAACTCATCACCAGGTACCTGACCATAAAGTACTGTTTTAGAGTTTTAAGTTGTGTCATCATGTGCTTGAACTAAACGCTCTGGTCTCTTTTTTCAGTACAATTCAAGTTTCTTGGAGAAGTACTACTCTAATGGAGATAAATTTCTCACTGTGTTTCCAGATGCTTCTGCACAAGTTTTGTATCCTTTTGATAATGTGAAATACTAAATGAGTCCTTTTAAGCAGAAATAGCTGTGTGAAATCGGCTATATATGCTCATCCATTATTATTTAACCTTATAAATCTTATTGTACCATATTTGATGCGCAAATTTCCAAGGCCTCTAAATTATCAACATGACCAAAACTTTGTTGAAAAACCATCTAATACATGCCTTCTGTCATCTGATTGATAGTTCATATTTTTTAGTAAGTAAAAGGCCTTTAAGTATCATTTAAATTATCCCCCTTCAGGTTGTGTTATACGTCTCTTTTATGATCTTGTATATGTAAGTATATGTAAGAATAACGTTTATATTGGTAGTAATATTTCAATATGAACACTAACTGGACTGAAGCCATTTAGTTTTACTTGATTATCTATGCGTGATTTTTAGAAAAATCATGCACATCAAGTGAAGTGTTTATTTCTACATCTCTCAATCATCATATTTCATTGCGATTGCATTATATGTTTGCCCCCCACCATAAAAGAGAGCTGTAATCATATAAAGTACTGTGAAAAGGGTTTTGGCACCCTTCCTGTTTTTTTTAATTGTTTGCATATTTGTCACATTTAAAAGATTCAGATCATCAAACAATTTTTAATATTACACAAAGATAATGCAAGTAAATACAAAATGCAGTTTTTTAAAATGATGATTTCATTTATTAAGGGAAAAAAGCTGTCCAAAACTACCTGGCCCTGTGTGAAAAATGAATTGCCCCCTCCTGTTAAATCATGAAAGAACTGTGATTAACCACATTATTTTAAAAGCTGAGTTAAATTTCACTAGCCAAACCCAGACCTGATTACTGCCAGACCTGTTGAATCGAGAAATCACTTAAAATAGAAACTGTCTGACAAAGTGAAGCGTGTTTAAAGAGCAACACATTATGCCATGATCTAAAGAAATTCAAGAACAGATTAGAAACAAAATAGTTGACATATATCAGTCTGGAAAGGATTATAAAGCCATTTCTAAAGCATTGGGACAGGCAAAAACCTTTTCACGGCACTGTAACTAAGCATTTAAATATAATCTTAAGACATATTATTAGGAGATATAGAGTGACATCTGGTATTTATTTTAATTTTATGTAAGTAATCTGCTATACTCTCATAAAGACAAGATCAGATCAGATTTGCACCTTAATTTTGATCTTGTAAATATTAGCAACTGCACATAATTGCTATTTTCTTTTCTTCTTTTAGTTTTTCCAATTTGGGCCTCTGAATAAAATTCTAATGTTTTTTCCCATATGATACTATGTGACCCAGGACCACAAAATCAGTCATAAGGGTCCATTTTTCGAAATTGAGATTTATACATAAGCTTAAATAAGCTTTCCATTGATGTATGGTTTGTTAGAATAGGACAATATTTGGCTGAGATACAACTATTTGAAAATCTGGAATCTGAGGGTGCAAAAAAAAAAAAAATCTAAATATTGAGAAAATTGCCTTTAAAGTTGTCCAAATTAAGTTCTTAGCAATGCATAGTACTAATCAAAAATTAAGTTTTGATATATATACAGTGGGAAATTTACAAAATATCTTCATGGAACATGATCTTTACTTAATATTCTAATGATTTTTGGCATAAAAGAAAAATCTATAATTTTGACCCATACAGTGTATTTTTGGCTATTCCTACAAATATACCCCAGCGAATTAAGACTGGTTTTGTGGTCCAGCGTCACATATGAGACATAAAAAACCTGATGTATCAAATATGATAGGCAACAAAAAACACATGAAACTTAAAATAAATAAAAAGTAATGATTAATTTCTTGGATTGTCTGTGACTTTAAAATTTCATTAAGATACAGAAAAGACAAACTAAAAGGTTTTTTTTTTTGTTTTGTTTTTTAAGTGTACAGGTATAAGGGCAAGAGAGTGGTGCAATTAATCATTAAAAACTATAGATGATTTTGAAGTAATTATAAATTGGATTTAGTCTATTATACATTGCTGTTGTTTGTCCTTATTGTCATGGCTACAGCTATCCCTCAGGAAACTTGGCTCTCATCATTCTCAGCAGCAAGAAGCAAAGGATCTGTATCATTCATGATGACATGCCGACTCCTCTCTGTCCAGTCAGAGCCCTCTTTCAGTCTAATGGCAGAGCCACTTGTTACCATAGCAACGGCAGCATTTGGTAGGGTCTATTGATATTACACTGACACAGATCTCAGTGTCTCAAGCAGACTGATTATTGATCTAACAGAGGAGGGGACAGTCTGAAGCGCTTAAAGCGGTAGTTCAATAAGGAAATTTTGTCAAGATTTACTCACCCTCATGTCATTTCAAACCTGTAGGATTTTCTTTCATCTGTGGATTATATTTTGAGAAATGTTTTGCTTACTGTTTGGTTACCAACATTTTTCAAAATATCTTCTGAGAAAGCAAGTCATACAGGTTTAGTCACATGAGGATGAGTAATTGATGATTAAATGTTTTTTTTTTTGGGGTGAACTATTGTGAGTTCCACGTTTCCATTCAGAAACACAAAAGATGTTTTTTTTTTTCTATATATTTTCTTCTATTATAGCCAACAATGCAGAGAATACTATTAATTTGTTACAAATTTTGTTACAATATTTTTTTTAAAAAACCTGTCTACACACAAACAGATTTCCATTCAAAAGATTTTAAACACAGCCCCGAATTTAAACACAGCAACATTAAGCCATTTCATTTTAACATAAACTGTATCCATATAGCATTTATTAATCTAGTGTAAATGTTCGACCTCACGACCTCATGTCATTCCAAACCTATGAGACTTAGGTGATTTTTGAAACACAAATGAAAATAGAAAATAGGCAGTGCTTCAGTGAATGAAACTTTTGACTGAAAGTCCAAGCGACCAGAATATTGATGATTCACATTTTTTCAAAAAGACTGTGTAAATGTAATTCTTATGAATCAAGGGATTGAATTCAAGAGACATTATCACTTTATAAGATATATTATATTATATTAATATATTAAGATATATTTAATTTAGGCCTTTATTCAGCATTTGATCAATGCACATCCATAGAGCACATCAACTATAGGAAAATAGAAAGCTCAAGCATGTTCAAATGTTATTGTACTTTTTAAAGTGTAAAAGTTTTGGATTCATTGGGTGTCAATGGAAGGACAAAGAACATAAGAGAATATTAATAGTATCTTTAATAAATCAATAAAATATCTTTGTGTTCTGAAGATGAACAGAAGACGTATTGGTTTGAAACAACATGAAATTATGTCAGAATTTTTATTTTTGGGTTAAACTAATAATCCCTCAGGTTAAAAGTATCTCAGTTAATTGAACAGCAAAAATACAAATGACATAACTGCGTGGCTCTTGTGTCCTGTGGAGCAGGTTGAGTATGGATGCTTGGGGTGGACGGAGTCTAGATGAAGGCGGGAGAAGGATCAGAACATGGAACTGGACAGACAAGCTCAAACACCAACACCCCTGAGACCACTCTCTCTTCTGTCCCTCAACAGAAATATAGGGGTTTCGAGTTCTTGGTCAACAGTTGGTGTTTGTGTCATTCCTTGCTTCTGGACAGCAAGCCAGATTCAGAGTAGGCAGCTGTGAGCTGGTAAAGGAAAGTACACAAGTCTTGTCTTTTTTAATTTGATCTCCAATTTAAGACATTTTCTTGATTCGTCACACTTACTACTCAACTCAAACCGGTCCTGCTAAATGTTGTGTCTGCCATGTCTTTGCTTATAGTCCAAAGAACACAACATACCTCCTCAAGTCCTCATGTGTAAGAGGAATTGGTACTTCTGGCGTGCAGGGTTGGCCTTCACATGGCTCTGATACGGCTACAGCAGTGCCAAGCCTTCCCATCCAGCCCAACACACCTGCGGGTCAGACCTCCACCTTTCCTTCACTCGCTGGTCCGAAGGTTGAGGAGTTTAAGCCACGGAGTACAAATGGAAGAGCCAGACAAGGCCTTTATCCAGCGCTGTCTGCAGGCCTATCCATGAACTGACATGCTTGAAAAAAGCATACAGAACATGCTGGAGTAATTTGACTTGACTAAAGGTGTGCAAATTTTTATGGAAAAAAGTTCTGATGCCCCAAGGCAATATTATAGCAGTTTACGAAAAGTAGTAGCGTCAGACAGAAGGGACTGTCAAACACAGCAGCTTTTCTGTTGCAGTCAATGTGGCAAATTCAGGCAACCAACTACAAACAGTTTCAAAATCTGCACCCTCATACTAACATCCAAAAACATCTCATGGCGAGGTCAATAACGTAATTCATGGGACGTGGACATGTGGCCACGTATGGTGAACATACTCAGAAAGTAAGGCACATAATCCAACGTGCCAAACACACAGAAAGTGAACACTTACACGGAGCAGTGGTCAACCATGTTTTGCTGGTCGGTCGCCAGGGAGCAGTTGGCGGGGGGTTCGGGGCCTTGCTCCAAGGGCACATAAGTAATGGTATTGAAGGTGGGAGGAGAGGTGCCTGAGGGTGAGCAAAAATTAATTTTCATTTTGGGACTGAACGATCCCTGTTAAGGGTTGCTCTTCGCCAAATCAGATAATATAGACTGATCCACTCCTGAAACAGCACCCATAACTGGAATCCAACACAAGGAACGAAAACATCATTCTTCAATTATCCTAGAAGGCATATGCGGGTAGCTTTTTGCTGCCTGCCGGTGTGACCTGTCTGTGTTAACCATTCATGGAGTGCTGAAAAAACTGTGTTGAGAAAATGACTTTACCTACATGGTACCTCTCAAAAAATTAACATAGTGTTCAGAAAAATTTCATTATTTTCAATAATTTAATGATAAAAATTAAACTTTCATATATTTTAGATTCATGTTGCACACCAACTGAAATATTTCAGGTCTTTTATTGTTTTAATACTGATGATTTGGCATACAGCTCATGAAAAACCCAAACTTCCTATCTCAAAAAAATTAGCATATTTCATCCGACCAATAAAAGTAAAAGTGTTTTAATACAAAAAAGTCAACCTTCAAATAATTATGTTCAGTTATGCACTCAATACTTGGTCGGGAATCCTTTTGCAGAATGGACTGCGTCAATGCGGCGTGGTTTATGGAGGCAATCAGCCTGTGGCACTGCTGAGGTGTTATGGAGGCCCAGGATGCCTTCGATAAGCGGGCCTTAAGCTCATCCAGAGTGTTTGGGTCTTGCGTCTCTCAACTTTCTCTTCACAATATCCCACAGATTCTCTATGGGGTTCAGGTCAGGAGAGTTGGCAGGCCAATTGAGCACAGTAATACCATGGTCAGTAACCCATTTACCAGTGGTTTTGGCACTGTGAGCAGGTGCCAGGTCGTGCTGAAAAACGAAATCTTCATCTCCATAAAGCTTTTCAGCAGATGGAAAACAAAGCATGAATGTGTCTCCAAATTCTCCCTGATAGCTAGCTGCATTGACCCTGCCCTTGATAAAAAAAAACACAGTGGACCAACCCCAGCAGCTGACATGGCGCCCCAGACCATCACTGACTGTGGGTACTTGACACTGGACTTCAGGAGCATTTTTGGCATTTCCTTCTCCCCAGTCTGCCTCCAGACTCTGGCAACCTTGATTTCCCGAATGACATGCAAAATTTGCTTTCATCCGAAAAAGTACTTTGGACCACTGAGCAACAGTCCAGATGCCTGGCTTCTCTGTAGCCCAGGTCATGCGCTTCTGCCGCCTGTTTCTGGTTCAAAAGCACATGCCTGTGCACGGTGGCTCTGGAGTGTTTCTACTCAGACTCAGTCCACTGCTTCCCGAAGGTCCCCCAAGGTATGGAATCGGTCATTCTCTCACAATCTTCCTCATGGGTCCGGTCGACCTCTTCTCGTTGTGCAGCTGTTTTTTGCCCACACTTTTTCCTTCCCACAGACTTCCCACTGAGGTGCCTTGATACATTCACTCTGGGAACAGCCTATTTCGTTCAGAAAATTTCTTTTCGGTGTCTTTACCCTCTCGCTTGAGGGTGTCGCAATGATGGCCTTCCTGGGACCAGCAGTCATGGCGGCAGTTCTTAGCCCATGATTGCGGTTTTGAGTAATGACCAGGCTGGGAGTTTTTAAAAGCCTCAGGAACTTTTGCAGGTGTTTAGAGTTAATTAGTTGATTTGAGGCAGATTAGGTTAATAGCTCATTTAGAGAACCTTTTCATGATATGCTAATTTTTTGAGATAGGAATTATGGGTTTTCATGAGCTGTATGCCAAAATCATCAGTATTAAAACAATAAAAGACCTGAAATATTTCAGTTGGTGTGCAATGAATCTAAAATATATGAAAGTTTAATTTTTATCATATATTATGGAAAATAATGAACTTTTATCACAATATGCTAATTTTTGAGAGAACGACCTGTATATTGTTCCTCTGTGGTGTTATCGTTATAGCTTTGGTGTGGCCTCTGCTATTTCTCATAGAATTAAAAATACATTTAACTTTATAGTTATCATCCTTGGGGTGAACAGGCCTTAAGGCTAGGTCTTTAGACAGACCTTTTTAGAGAGAATTTACAAACACTATCTTAACCTAATCAAACATTACACAGACTGTTTTACTAGTAACCAACCATATTGTGTAATTTTAATAAAAAATTCTAGGTATTGCAATGTATAATGTCGTTCTTTTTATTTCCCAATTATAGAAATATAACTCCATGTTGAAAAGTCTTGCATGAAATCAAAATGGACTTTTTACTTTACTACTTCACATTGCTAGTCTTGATTAATCCATGCAAGATAATCCTAAGAAAAAAAAAATAGTTTGGTTATCTTTAATCAAAATCGGAACGTTTGCTTCCACTCTGGAATGGCATTCACCCTCCAACTGTTAGGTTTGCTATGCGTGAGCGACCGAGAGCAGGAGCGTAAAAATAAAAACCATTACGCCCTCCATTTGATATACCGTTTCAGCTGGAAAACGACAGTGTTACCGACACTGAAATAAAATCCAGCAGCAACTTCCGGTTCACACAAGACTTTAAGCTGAAATCTTTTTGTTCTGTGAAAAATTGTGCATTTCAATCACCAAATAAGATGAAAGCCTTTATTAGACAAAATACACTGCCTGTAAATCTCAGTTCACAATTGGATTTCTAGATGGTGATAAGCACATAAGACTCTTCACCTGAAGTGATCTGGGTAGACAAGATATAAACCCAACTCTGGGACCTAGGTTAATGACAAATACAGGACAAAATGGCTGAACCAATAATATTTCACAGCATGTTTAATAAAAAGAAAGGAGTCATTTTCTAATGGTAAAGTATTCTTTTCAAACCTTAATTGCAACAATGTTTTACTCATTGTAATTTTTTCTCTTTTTTTTCCCCAAGTCTGTAAAAAAGCATTCGCAAGTCTGTTCTCCTAATAAAGAACAACCAATATTTCGTTTATTCCATTTTATTTTACTTTTGTAGTAAAACATTAAGCTATACAAAGCAATATAAAAATCCAAGGGCTCAGAAATATAATTAATGTACTTAGTTGTTAAAATATCATTAGGGGGGTTGGGTGTATAAGTTAGGAGCTTTCTCATATCTACTTATTAATATAAAACAGAGACCAAGAGTTAGCAGTACAGTTAGGATGTGAAAAGAAAAATTACATGCCATGATAAATTCTGTTGACTGAGCTAACTGAACTAATCAATGAAAATTGGAGTCATTGTGAACATATATCCTGACCTGAACAAATGGTAATTATACAAGAGTTGGGATGTAATCATATTTATATGGCCACTGTTTGTTGCCCGTATGATCCCACACAAGCATCTGTAGGTGGTGCATCTCCGAGGGGCACGGTGAGGAGAACAACAGAACATCCGGCGTGCGCTAGTAGAGTCTCTACTTTCAGCGCAAAACCTTCATAAACGTCACCATCACAACCGTAGGAGAGCTTCACCACAGACCTAAAAGACAATGTGGAAAAAAAGTACAGTTAATTAATGCACCTAAAGGGGGAAAAAGCAATTATTATCTGCTTTAACTCACTGTGTCATTAATAAAAAAAAAAAAAAAATAAAAAAAAAAACAGTTCATTTATATATTCCACTGTACAAAAAAAAAAATAAAAATGGTAACCATTTTTTGGCTCAAAACGCACTTTCGATTAGTTGAACAGTCAAAACATGAAACGTCTAAATGGCCCTGTGTAAAAAACGTTTGTTATATTGTCAGTTTAAGTGTTGTAGTAAGCTGCTTACCTATATAAACACATACTGTTCAAAAAAATGTAGTGGAGTTTTTTTTTTTTTGGTGTTAAAAATGTATATTTACTGTAGCACAGAATGCATCAAATTGATCAAATATTACAGTAATGCGCATTTTACAACAATTACCAATATTTGTTACTTCTCATTCGTTCACTTCCGAACCTATAACAAAAAGTGTGTCCTCACAAGTCCAAAATGACCAAAGGCCACAAATCTTAAATTGGATTCTCATATATATATAATGATATCTATATATCGCTATAGAGATATAGTTATTTAATTTCATTTATTTATGTATGTATGTAGCGTCTTTTTTGGGGGGGTGTTTTTTTTATTTCATTCACCTTGCATTCTGGATTAATTTGAGTTCAAAGTAGCATAGTTTTTATACATTATTTCACCAACTACAAACAACACCTTAAACGAACAAGAACACTTTCTTGAATATTTATAACTTCAACATGCTGATCCACTATCCGGGACTAGGTCACTGAGTGGTCTCTGATGGCATCTGGTGGGGGAAAAATACATAACATTGCATTTATGATGTACAGCCACACGGGGGCCTACAGAATTTCTATGGGTAAATTATATAATAAGATGTCACCAACCCCCCCCAAACAAAGTTAAATCTTTAAAATAGTCACAACCAACTTGGGGCTTCATTTAAGCGTTCAGCTTATAGGCTCAAGGGCTTTCAGATAGATATGATAAAAACATTAAAACAATCTATATTTTGTGTTTATACAAAACAGCAACACAAAAACCGTTGTTCATAGCTGATTTTTAATCCAACCATATGCATATTCATATGGTTTCATTAATTAGTACAAGATTTAAAGTTTAAAAAATTATAAAGAGTATATAAACTCATTGGTCTCCACCCCATCACTCAAATTTAACTGTGTTAATAAAACAAATTAAAATGAGTAATTGCCCAGTATAATATCATACATGCTATAATTGTTGTTTTCCAATGAAGAGAGTGTGATTCCATGTGTGGTTTGTATGTTTTGTTTTTTGTGCATGGGGCACAGGTCTGGCTGCAGTCTCAGCCCTTCGTATTGATATGCATATTTTCTGAATTGTTTGAATTGCTGGTTTTTTTTTTTTTTTGGACATACCACTTATTCCTATGGCCAGATCAAAATGACACACGAGGGACACTTTTGTTACTTTTTTTAATTTACACCCACATAGAATCCTCGAGTCGACTCAGATTTGTGTGTGTGTGTTCAATGCTCAAGTGTTGATAAATTAAATAAAACAATTCTGTTTCATTTTTTTTTGTAAAATTCCATGCTTTTTTCCCGGGGTGTGTCAAAATGACCTCTTCGAGGGACACTTTTTGTTACGTTTTTTATATAACACCCATGTTAACGTCTTCGACTTCACTAAAAGTATTTGTGAGTATGCCCATTTCAAGTGTACCAAAAAGTCACAAACTTCTCAGACCCATAATGATCAACACTTGAGTGTTTTAAAAAAAAAAAAGCTGGAAAACTTAGTTTTGTGTACAAAATGACCCGAGGGATGGATGATATTTGTAAAATAAATGCCGTTCTTTTTGAGAAGTCGGGCGGCTCGCCAAATAAATTCCGAAAAAGAATATATTTGAAATGATTTCACAAGTACGATGTGACAATGCGGGACTGAAGTATTGCTACTGAAAATTTGGCTTTGCCAGCACAAATAAATTACATATATTAATGTATTCCAATGTAAAAAAATAAATTAATAAAAACCTAAAACAAATCATTTATTTTAAATTGTTATAATCTTTGTTTATTGTAGATATTTATAATATGTTATTTTATTCAATCAGGCACATGCTTGGTGAGCATAAGAAAACCATTATATCGTAAAAAACATCTACTGCACCCAAAACTTTGTAGTGTAATCTATTATAGCTCTATTAATATGTATTTATGTCAGCATCTGTGGGCTATCCGCGTTGTGTCAAAAAACTTAGTACCATTATAGAAATCTTTAAAACAACCCAAGGACTATATTTAAAAAATAGAAATTAATTGAATATTGGTTTTAGTGGCTATGATTGGGTAATTTTTTTATTTTATACACTGAAGGGTCACCGGCTCCATTCAGTGAATCAGAGGCAAGGTTACGAGCGATGGTGGTGGAAGTGTGGTCCATGTGCACGTTCCTCATTCATTCCATTCTCCAGAATTTGGAAACTACGTTGTGCCCCATGGAAGGCAGGTGGCCTGTACTCATCAGTTGGACCAAACTGGAAATCTAACCAAAACAAAAAATGCCCCAAACCCAAAAATAGCGTAACCATAGTCTAGCCCCATTTTGCTCACTTCCGCTCCAGACTAAAAACACATCGTAGGCTGAGCCGCCATTTTATATGCTTCTCTTCAAAGGACGGTAACAACACTTAGACATGTCCAACATGGACCGAGAGGCAACTTTAATTCTTCTGCTTCTAAGAAGTTCTTAATCACGCACCAATTTTCTATGTGCTGCTAATTCCAGAAAAACCAAATGCCCGCGGTTAAGACAGATAAGTGTACTCTATTACGTTACCCATTCATTCAGTCTTCCCCCATTTTACCAACAAGGGAAGAAATAAACAGGTATTGCAATTACTCCTACAAGTTTTCCCCCCCAAGTACAATGACTATTATGGTTTGATTATAAACAAATATGATTATGAACAAAAAAATATATAAATTAAACATTTTACATTCGTCCATATAACTAATCAAATTGTTGAATCATATACAATTACCATTAGTATCCTGCGCTGTTGTATTCAACAAGCACCTGTAACCTCACAATGATTTCGACCTATTTTTTTTTTCATACTTGCTGAAGACAGAAAACCCTAATACAGGCATATATCTAAAAACACAAAATACATAAAAATACACAGTTACTGACAGCAAGTTTGCTTGGATGTGACTAATTTTGTGGTAGAGCGGCTACATGAATTGTGCTACTTTTTCCAAATGAAACCAACAAAAATCAAAGGGAAGGCATGCACATTAAACTTTTCCTCGCCCCCCTTTGTGTACATTTGATGCCTTACATATCCCGAACTCGTTCAGGTGAACATTAACATGAGAGCTTGCCTCGTTGGTCCTCTGGGTATTACATTTCTCTCCTATCACCCAACAATCGTCACTGAGGTGACCAGTTACAGACGAATGCGCCTTCCCTGGGGGGAAAACACGTTTTCCTTGGATTTGGCACATTATTTATTTTTTTTTTTAGTGTAAAACCAGGTTTCGTTAAGCACTACAGTATCTTAACAATCAAATGAATTAATATCTCTCAACCGGTAACAAGTTTGCGGTCTTGCCTTATTCTCCTGAACTCCAAAAACCCCGAGACCTGGAGGCCTGCATGCCAAATAGAGCAAAATGGCTCCTTGCCCACAATGATCACGTACGATTAAACAACACAGCTTTAAGCATTAGCCCGACGGCAAAGCCCTGCGCCTGGAAGGCACGACACAAACAACAAAGGTACACTATATCATAAATTCATGTTCATAAACATCCACTAGTGAATTTAGTAGTATTTTGTGAGTGTGCTCGAACTTTTATTTTTTTTTTGTTAAAGAGAAAGAAACACTAAAAAATAGGACCAACAAGGTCTCAAGTACCAGCCATTTTTTTCTTTAAATTAAAACAATATGCATTCATACACTTTTCAATTATATATGGTCGGCCATAGTTTAAGCTCTAATTACTGAAGTTTTATCATTAAAATATTACTGCCGCCTGCTCGGTTATTAATAATGGTTCTTTGGTATCAATGAGAATAGAAAAACATTTTATTTGAAAATATAAATCTATTTGTAACATTTTACTGTTTTTTACTGTTACTGTGTTTGATTGAATACATAATACATATTTTCTGAATAAAAAGCATTAATTTATCATACCTTAAACATTTTAAATCGCTAGCTATATCATGGTTTCTTAATAAGTAGTAAAACTAGTTTCTAAACATTGCTACTAATTAAATGGGTTCTTGAGGTTTACTTATTATCTGTGAGCAACATAAAATGCGCAGATTTTTGTTGAGAAGAAGGGGGAAAAACAGATGTTTCATTCCAGTTAACAACGTAACAGAGACCCAATGATGTGAATTCTTTTGCATGAGTGTGTGTGTGATTGTGTGTGTATTTGTGTTATATAGCACCCGGTTTATACACATCACAACAGAAACTTTTTTTTTTTTAAATTACTGGCAGATTGAGGACAGACATGTAAGTGGATTACCTGTAGATAGGCAGAGGAAGGTAGTTCTCTCCTTCTATGCGGGATGTACTGGGTACCGCTGGGATACAAACGAAACGCTGCATGTACTCTCTCAAAACACACCCTTTGTATACTCAGGAGACACTGCAGAAAACAAACAAGACGATTGAAGACACACCTCAGAGCCGTTTGGTTCGCAACCACTAGCTTGAGTGAAATATGACTTGATTGTGTGCAAGTAACGTATGTAAATCAATGATTTCCATTTCAGATTATGATAAATGACCCACCACTGGAGACTACCGATGTTTACAGCAGCCACTTCAAATTGGCTTTATAAAATCCATAAAAGATGCATTATTAAACGTGCCACGCGTTCTCCAAATTAATAAGTGCAAGCATAGCAGATGTATACACTAATTGGCTAATCCTCCAAATGACAGTCCTCCACCCCCGCGCCCAGATTATTACCGCCCTTAGTATCGGTATGCGGGGGGGTGAGGTTCTGGGGGGGGGGGGGGGGTAGGGTAAGGTGTGTGGGGAGGGGGGGGGGGGGGGGGGGGGGGGGGGGGGGGGGGGGGGGGGGGGGGGCGTTAGGGGTATAAGCAATCAGGCAAGAGGAACGATTTCAACGAGGGGGGGAGTAATGAATTTGGTAGGGAGTCGAAAATGGGCACAGCACCGGATTACGGCCGATAAATAACATACCCTGCCGCAGGTTATCTGCGAGACTACTTGTGCCAATGACGAGATGCAAATTTAACGCTTCTGTCACAGTACACTTTTCCATTAAACGTGGTTTATATCTCTGCAAGGTTAATCGCACAAAGCCGCGCGGTGCTACTATCAAACACGTGCTGACGGCAAATGTCACACACTGGTTGGCCCTTGTTCCGGGGACCGACCCCCCCCCCCCCCCCCCCCGGTGCCGAAAATGCCCAAAACTCTTACTCACCAAATCTGGAATTTGAGAATGGGGGTCTGGACCGGTGGGCAAATTGCACCTTCATTTTCTGGACGCCACCGTTATCCGCAGAGGGCATCTGTAAAGAGAACAGCGCCCACAGCAATATCACTCGTAGAGAGTAACCAACGCATGCTTCCGTCACGAGCGACATGATTACTTACTGATGAGCAGGAAAAAAAAGTGGTGTCGCTGATTCTTACATTTACGGGGAAATTCCAGGTAAGACACGCTAGTAAGATTGGTTGGCGACTAGCGTGACGTGTGGGTCCCAACATTTGGACAAAGAACGTCTGGTTCTTTTGAGACTGGGGCGTTTTAACTGAACCCCGTTTCGCAAAACAAAAAAAAAGAAAAAAAAATACAATTAAAAAAAGAAATACTTGTGCCGCATCAAATGTGTTTAAATACTACTTTCAATTGCAATGTGGTCGTCGGATATGAAATCTGGTCCTCGTCCAGACCAAACAAATAGCTATTAATAAAGCAAGATAAAACGAGCCAAAAATTGAATATTTGTAATTTAACCAATTGTGAAATATGTCTCGGGTGTGTTAAGCTTTTTTGAAGACGATTTCTGTAGGCATACGTAATCTCAGAAAAAAAAAGCCAGAAGCTAAAAACAGACATGTACGATTATTTTAATATTATTTTGCTTATTTACATGTCAAATTACTCCGCCCGCATTCAGTACATTGTTTATTTTACTTATATTTTTATTAAAAACCCAACAAGTAACTATATAATAACAATTATCTTTGCGGGGTAAGAACTGTGCATTTTAGTATGACAATTCATATGTTTTGTCTATGATTAGCATTAAAAAAAAACCAAACAAAAAAATCTTTGAAAAGCCACAAATTGCTTTCAGGCGTTAACCGTGTAGTGTATAAATGTACTGTTGTTGTTGTTGTTGTTGTTATTATTATATGCTATGTGTTTGTTTTCTATTATTCCTGTTGTTTCTGCACTTGGTGCAATGTATGTACGTCGTTTGGGCGATGAATAGTAAAAAATAAAATAAAATTAAAATAAAACAATTCAGCCTGTGTTCCGTCCGTAATCATCAAACATTCATAGCGTCGTCAGTTCAGCTAATAAATGGATAGTAATTCAAAACCCAGACTGTTACAAACGTCCGTTCAAACGATTTATTTCTCACCCAAAAAGAACAATTGTTCTTCCATAAAATCAGTAGTTGCTATCTCCAGTAAATAATGTTACACTACTGGCTCTGTTGTGTGTAATCCAAATTTAAATTGACGTAAAAAAAATGTGCAACCCACAACACACGGGAATAAAAAGAAGTGGTCTTATGAGCAAGAAGTAAATGTGGTAATCAAGCTTTATGAAGCCCTCGTAAAAACGGACAGCAAAAAGCTGACCACAAAATTTGAAAAACTAATGGGTGTGAGCAAATCATCGTGTTAACTTTCTTTTTCAAAAAGCAAGGCGGTCAGTCCATTTGCGTGCTGTCCGGAGTGGGTTCGGAGCTTACATTTGGGTAGCGTGGTAGCGTAGAACAAAATCGACGGAGTTTTTCTCTTCATACTCCCATGAGTTTGTGGTTCTTGGCAAAATTGTGATTTTTTGCTGTCTCCAGCTCACGTTTACAAACGGCACGCAGCGTTTTGCAGCGATGGGTCGCTGAACAGGAGATTCGGTAGGGCGCACGAGAAACAGAAATCACAGGGGGCGTCGGAGACAAACAACAATCCCGCCAGAAGAAGGAAAAAAGCCGTCGGTGTCCTCGGTTAACAGCCACTCTCAGGTATGTTGGCGATAGACTGTAGGCAACAGTAAGTGAAATTTAAAACGTTCATGTCCATGGATTAACTTAACTGGATTTGCAAAGTAAGAGGGGAAAATTTTTTGACGTCTGATTACTATTTACTTTAAGAGCATTACTAAGTCTTTGCAATAAAGTAGTGGTTCTTAATACTGCAGATGTAATATAGGCACTTTTATTGCTAAATTCCGTTCACTGCAACTACTAGCAATTAAATCGAGAACTAATACGCGCATTTGCAACTGATTTTGAATGTGATGCCACGCAGAGAAATGTCAGGTGATGATAAAGTTTTCTGTGGGACCATGGCTCTTGGCGCTCTTCATCTTTGTTGTCTGCGGTTCAGGAGTCTAACCAATACAATAACATTACGAGTGATCCTGTCACATCTCACATCAATGACAAACGCATTAAATTAGATGGTATTTTATTGATATTCTAGCATATGTTTTACTTTTTGGTTTAGCCCAAGGTAGGCAGACAATGCTGACCTCCACTTCATTTTTTGGCACACGCTGTGAAAACTTGCACTGTAGTGAAGGCTGAGATAATAATGCACACTGTTTACAATGGACAAGGGCTGGACTGATAGCATGACTTTATCTGCTTATTTTCACGTACATGTACAACACGTGGATCTGCAAGTGTTGCTATTCTGGAAACAGCATTGAAGAAACGTTTCCAACAACCCGCTTAAGTTTCACAGTAAGAAGAAGTAATGGATCTCATTGCCAGCTGGCTTGGAGGCTTTGAGACATAGCTTAAAAGATGTAGCCTTTTTGACAACGTCACAAAACAGTACCATCCAGATCTGATGTGGCAACATTCTTTGGCCCGGACTTCTGGGTTGCCGCCAGCTCTCGCAGAGTTTTTACCCATTGCCTTCATGAGAACCTGTTTGCTTTGAACAAATGATATTGGTCATCTTGTGCCTTACTTTTGTGCCTTGGATGATTTTGCAATCTTTTTATTATGATTCGATCCACAAAAGAATAAGATTTACATTGTTAGAGATACACACTCTCTTTTTGAGAAATACAGATTACTTTTTACTTTTATGAGACAAAAGAGTGAAGAAACATATCCACTAGCGCAATGGCCCATTATATAAACGCCCCGAAGCTGGCGTTTATGTTAAGATTAACTTCAACAAGTTTAGCTTTTCATTACTCTTCCTCCTCAACTTTTCCAAAGGCTGGAATGTCAGCCATCTGTAATGTCACTTCTGTTTTTTTTTTTTTTTCTCTCCTCAGCAATATTCCAGATCATTCCAGAGCATATGCGAATGGGCATGTAAAGAGGACCAATGATGTCTCAAGTATCCACCAAGTCCTTGCCAGTTCCACATTCTGGCGATTTTTTGCCAAGGAGCCTCTCTTCAAGGCTTTTTTGCTGATTTTTATTGATTTATCTTCTATGAAGGTGCAATAATCCTATCATTCCTCTCTGGTGCCTTGTTAATGAAGAAATCAAAAAGCCATAAATTGCATTCCGAATGAATTGTAATGTTTATTTTCTGACAATCTACCTTGATGTGATGTAAAAAGCTTGATATGTCACACGCAGTGATGTGATTTGTAATTCCTGATTTTTCATTCAAATAATGGTGCAGAAATCATTTCATGTCTTTTTGTTTGCTTTTTTTGGGCCCCCAAAACAGCCGTAACAGGGCCGTTTTGTAGTTTGCATGGGATAAAGTATACGAATGAAAAAGCCAGTCAGCAAATCTAAATCATAAATGTAAAAAATGTCCTCTTGTCACACATTGTATTACTTTTCTTTTACTTGTTTTTCTTTGTAATTTACTAGCTGCCTCCTTCTTTCTTGAATATGGAACTTAACCTGAATGATTAGTTTCTCTGGCACATATTCTTTGTAATTGTGGTACTGTTTACCATAATAGAATGAGGCTTAGCAATTCTCTGCTTTTTTCAGAACTGATGATGGTATATACTGTATGCTATGAATGGCGTAAAGAGGACGGAGTAAAAAGAGCTGGACTAAAATAAAATCTTTATAAATGACATGCATTGTGAATGTGTACTTTTTGGGCGAATTATCAGCTAGCTGAGGTCATAAGACTCTAGTAGGTTAAATGAAACAAACCATCTTTGAGCTGTTTAATACTGGCTTAAAAGGACTAAAAAACGACGAACCCCTGTTCTCTGACCAGAAATTCCCGCCATGAGTAGGCCACATCCATGACTGTGATTGATTACTTCTGTCATGATTTCGTCACTGTTTAAGTATGATTAATTACTTTCTTTGGCTTGTTAGATGGATAGCCTTAGCAATGCCCAAAGACAGCAGCTTCACTCAAAGATCTTCAGTGATTACATTTGACTTGCCAATTGTAAGAGTCACACAAGGGAGTCGATACAGAGTTGATTGCATTTCAAGTGTGAATTTTCATTCATTTTTGGTATGAACTAAGCATTTGGTATTCGTTTACAATAAGATAAGTGGCATTAAAAATATGTTTTGATTTGATTTGATCTCAGTTTTCATTTTGATTGATTTATTTTTTAGTTGTGGCATGATTAAAACAATTCTTTGTGTGTTTTTTCAAATGTAACATGAAATTCTGCTCACTGCTAAGAACACTGTAGCAAGTAACCATTTAACTGTCAAATTGTGAATGTTTAGAAAGACACATAGTTTAGAAAATTTATCACATTTTGAAATATGCCAGTGAATAATTGTGGCATATCTTAACTTTTATTTTTGGTTGCTAATTCCTTTTAAAATAATAATAATAATCTGGGTAAAAAAATAATAGAGGGTATTAAAAAATATATATAAAATAATAATATAGAGGGTTATAAAAAAATAAGAGGGTGTTGATTATTTTATAAGTTAAAAGTATGTACTTAAAGTGAGACTGTTCACGATTGATAAAATAAAGCAAAATGTTAAAGTATGCGTAGACAGTGACGTATATTTGCAGTTCATACAGGACTGAATAATTCTAAACACACAAACTTGAACGCAAAACGTGTGCAAGAGCTTGAACTCTTTTTATACCTGCACTTGCATTCACATATAGTCTCCGGAAGGTGGCGGTCATGGAGCCTGGGTCAGTTCTCTTTTACTTTCATTTGGCTGCGAAGAAGAACGGAAACCGCTGTAGTCAGGGATTTGCTGTGGTACGTGAAGTTTACAACTTTGTAGAAGGCAAGAAAATATTAAGTTGAATTATTTTTCTTATTAGCATTTATCTACTACCAAGTCTTTAGCGGCTTATGAATTCTGTGTGGGAAAACCTTTGGTCAAAATGATGCGAACTAGTGCGCTTAGTGTATTCCCAAGGTAGGCTGTGAATGTTTCGCGGCGTGGATTGAACGTTAGCAGTTTGTTCATAATTAAGACTGACGAAAAAAAACACAGGCAAAAACTGAGTTCTGTAATATTATGCAGAACAGGTTCACGTTAGCATACACTTTACATGACAAGCACACCAGCTTTTCTCCTGTTAGTAAAGGGGTAACGTTGCCGCCCGGGCAACCCGCCTGTGTTTTTTTTTCCCTTTATAGTTAATGAGGGATTTGTGATCAGGCTGTCACATGCTAAACTTGTATCTCACACATGTTAGAATTTAAAAGTAAAGCACATTAGGAGCGCATCTTACCCTATCTTACCGTTCACAGGTGTCAGGTCAGTGGATGTCTTCGTTTTGCAGTAGGGTTCAGTGTTGGGAAGGTCTAATGATGTTCATTTCCTTTTTTTTTTTTTTGTTATTTTGTTGTGCACCTAAAGGCTTTTAAGAATTTCTCCATACACTGATTTAGTGTTGAAGCCACGGTTCCATCCCATTCTAAACATTGGCACTATGCTGCAGGCATGAGAGCCCTCCACGTGGCTGTGTGGGCCTCAACAGCCACCAGTGGGGTCCCTCTGTTTCTCACGAGGCTCCGCAAAGCAGTCTTTCCCTTAGTCGTACTGTCATCGGTCGGTCCCTAAATGTTGTCCCATATGTTTGAGGGCCAGTGGTCTGCACGGGGCTCAGTTAATGAAGCTGTGAGCACGATCGAGGGAGCCGTGTGGTTTGGGCGGTCTTTCAGAGAGCCTGAATGCTGATTGCGGGAAGGTGGCGGTGCGGGTGTCCCCGCAATCAGTGAATGCTGTCAGCTGCGGCCGCCTGCATGAGACGTTGTGGTGGTAACCTGCAAATGGTCCTTGGTAACTGGGACAGTGACGAGCTGGCAAACAGACGCAACGTGGTAGTCGCTACAACACGGAGTTGCGCCTCTGTAGCTTGTCGGCCGGATCGACATTCTCCCTGGAGCAGTGGTCATTGACGAACAGGATATTAATTGGATCATCTGACCCAGTGTGCCGACTGTAATGATCTCTCCAGCCCACTCATGCTTCTACGTCAGTAGTCAGGAGCCCTAGACCTCGTGATGCATCAAGTCCGGAAGAGTGAATTTGGCTTCCTGCTGTGTGCAATCGGCCAGGGTGGTGGCAGCTGGCCAACTGGGTCAGACCTTGTGGTCGTCGACGACCGTCCCAGGAAGTTGTTTGTGGGGCTCCAGTCTTTGTCAGTGCACTCGTCTGCGTCAACGTGCAATCTTGCATGTGGACTAACCCCGTCTTCCTTCCCCCAAGGCATCCTACCTACCGGTCGCCATTATCCGCGGACTCAGTATTCCAACGTACTGCTTCCTGGAGTATCACGGTTGTTTTTTCGTGCGTTGTGGCCACCAAACCCTCTTTATACATGGCAGAGAATGAGCTCATCGGTCGGTTTGTTGTCGCACTTTTGTGGAGAACCTGCGTATCGGTTTAGAACAGGCCAAAAGCATTGCTACGTCTTCCCAGAGGACCGTGTCTCCTTGCGCGGATAGCAAAAAAAGCTGGAACGCCAAGAAGGGGAAGGATATGGGCAGACATTGCCCTCGTGTGCATCGGGGAAAACTCGGGCGACGATAGCGACCGTCATCAGAGAAAAGCAGCGTCTCAGTCGGTGCAGACGCGAAAAAGTCGTGTTCTCGAGGCACAGGTCTAGCGAGAGCTAAACACCCTCAGTCGGCTGCAGGGCACTCCAGGGGGTCGTCAGCCCGCTGTGGGACTTCCTCCGCCTTTTTTATACGTATGTTGCCGTGACTACGTGTGATTTATCTCACGTGACTGGAGGGCATCAGTTTCCGTCAGCCTCGAATACCTCTAGAGGAGTTCTCATGAATGGGTTTAACTCACGTACCCCCGTGGGTGGGCAGTGGGATCTTGTCACAGATGAGTAGTAAGTGTTATTGAGCTGCAAGACAGGTTCCCAACACCAGCTCGTTCGCCCTCAATGATCTCTCTGGCCCACATTTTTCCATTGCTGAATGTGGTGGGCTACACAGGCTCTCATGCATCAATTACTGGCTGCAACTGTGTTTTGTAGAAGATTGGGTTTGGACAGGGAGGAGATTACCTACAGCCAGGTACCAAGTATGCTTACTGGATTTGCAAAACAAACTTGGAACAGCTCAAGCATTAATAGTAGAGGATATGTTTCCGCAGAAAATTAAAACATCATCATTTTTCCGTACACTCAAGGGCCGTTGATTACCTGTTTGAGTAAGTGTTTTCTGCGAAAGATACAAATCGACTCAACGTGAAAATTGGTTCGCGTGGTTGGGTTATGGTTAGAGAATGACAGTCATGTATTTGTGAAACAGGTGGCGAGTGTGAGTGCACTAGTGAGAAAAATGGCAAGCCCCCCATTCTTTCCAATATCTTACGTTTCATGCTGACATGCAGATTTGGAACGACATGAGGGTGAGAGTAAAGTGATGACAGACTTCCATTCGGGTGGAGCTCTCCCTTTAACTTTGAATGAAATTTGTGAACTAGCACTAAATGATTGTAAACCATTTATTAATATTAGTTACTGTAGTTATTCTGCATTTACTATACAATGTTTTATTTTTAAAGAAGTTGATAGTATAAATTAAACATTGAACAATAGCGATTTATAAAATGAACAAAAACTATAATAACACATTCTGTGTGCATAAGTATTATTCATTGTTAGTTTGTAAAAACCTAATGCATTAACTATGTTCACAAACTGAAACCTTGATTGTAAGTGGTAGTGACTATTAATTCTTAACTGTCACTGTTTAAGTACCTTTCTTAGGAGGCTGGATGAAAAAAAACACGCAAGATATAAACAAATGTGATTCTAGAAAAGTTGAATGAAAACTATAGACTCAAAAGCACTACTGTTATAACGGTATATGTGAAGCATTCACCACTGTGATACACATCCTTAGGTGTTGTGTTAGTGTTACAAATAGTTCATTGAACGGAAAATGTGTTTGAGCCCGTGTGAGGGCAAACATAAACCTTATTTTCAAAAGCTGTGTTATGTAATATTCACTTAATGACACTGGTGACCAGATTAATTTTATAGTATGGTTTGAATTTATGATTTTTGTTTTTTTTGAATGAATACATATGCATCTTTAGATTTTTGTTTCTTAATGTTTCTGTTATATTTTTTCATGTTTCATGGACCAACAAGGAAAATAAAATCATTTCTGCATTCTAGCAAAAAAATCTGCTGTTATGATTGCTACAAAAGGCACATTCATGTTTTCACAGGTGTGAATTTTGTTTTACTTGGTTTTTTTTTTTTGCGCGTTATTATGTAAAATGACAGCAGAAAATCTGTGTAATCACACCCCCTGTTCCCAATCGTATTATGTTGCCGAGAACAGAGTCCGTGTAGTTTTTGTAAAACAAGAGTAGGTGAGTATAAAAGAAGAAATAAACACTTGCAGGTTAAATAAAGACATGATATTGGGTGTGGAGAATTGATGCAATGACAACATTTTAATGACATGTGTACATCTATTTTTAAATATAAATAGCATTGTACAGCCAGCACAATTGTTAACACTGCAATTGCACGCAACAATTGAGAAACTAAAAAAAAAAAGATAATGACAAAATAAATTGAATGTGCGTGCGGTGTAACAAAGTGAAACATGGTCTTTTTATTGGATGCCCTTAGGAAAAGAACGTCCAATCTTAGCTACTTTCTGTTTAAACATTTTTTCTTATGAAGACTTTGTGCAGTATGAATGTGTGCTGAAAGAGGTGTGTTACTGTTTTCACAGGATAGGAAATTTTGCAGGCAACTAAAGTGCGCAGACCTTCAGAGTTGTTTTCGGATTCATATATAACTTATCCATTAACAAATTCAACTTATCCACGTCTTCAATTGGTGGAAAACAGTTTCCTGAGTCAGTTCCTTCAAGTCAAAGGTCAATGCAGTTTCTTGATTGACACAGAGCGAAAAATGCTTGAGTAGTACAGCCAATAAGCTGTATAGCAATAATAAAAATAAAATAGGGCATGTTTTATATCAAGCTGTTCTACACCTCACCCAGTCTCATTATCTTTGGCTTTAAAGAGATAATCTGGGTTAAATACTATAGTTGAGATTGGTGACATGCCTAACTTTGCCAAAGACATGTGTTGATAGCAAAGGCATCCACAATGGAAGTGTCTATGGGCCCCTGACCAGAGCATTATGCAAACACCTGTTAGTCATGGGCTGCAAAAATAGTTTGAGTGTTAATCAGAAGTTTGTACACAGAATAGGAGAAGCAGGCATTGGCTGGTGTGGTCTCTTACTAAAATCTGCTAGTAACCAGCGTTTTTTTTTTTTTTTCACAATCTGTAATCATGAATCTTTATTAATACTTCTGAGTGCCTCTAATGCTCTAACCACATAATCAGGGCAAGTACAGGTTATCTGTTGCAGTTAAACGAATAGTACAAAACAGTAGCCGTGACAGCGGGGTGTGGTCTCTTACATAAAACTATGTGCTAGTAAACCCGGCATCATCGGTCATCATTACAATCTTTATTAAGACGTCGAGTGCCTCTATAAGCTGGGTGCTGCACCACATAATCCACCGAGCCGTTTACAGAGGATTAGTCGATTGCAGTTTTACACGAATAGTTAAATCTGACCTCTAGATAGATAAATGAGATGGAATAAATGGTCATCATAAGGAGCCTGTACAGTATATATCGTCATAGGTGTACAATATGGATTAACACTTTTATTGGCAAGGCTACTGTCTCCCCTGGTGCAACTTGGGTGAACCCTTTGCTGTTCTGTTTGAAATGTTTCTAAAAAATCTAGAGAGCTAGTATATCTTAACGCTGCTGGAACGCCAGATTTGCCGGGAAACACAGCCCTTCACTTAATCTACTCTTGAGAAAATAATGTCAGAGTAGTAGAATAAAATACATGTAACATTTTCTAGTACGCATGTCAGGTAAAAAATGTAGGCCATTACAGAGCCTAAATTGCCAAGAATATTCAATAGAGAGCATCAGCAACATAAGTCCTAGACATGATGTTTACACCCTTTGTTGGGGAACGATGGTAATCTGCAGGAAACACACTGGGAATGGCACACCCTCGACATGGCAAATATCCGCTAAACTTAGATCGGTATCACCTTTAGTTTTTACTTGTAAAATAGACCATTGTACCAGTCGCCCTGAGACAATTCACCATGATAACCAAACAAGGAGCTGTAAATATCACTTTCAATTCATGTAAAATATATTATGCTACAAGACCATTCTCGAGTGAGAAACATATGAAGGGAGATGGGTGAGAGGACGAGGGTGAAAAAGGGTCTTTCACACCATCAATCTACGCGTCTTATAGCATCTGGAAACAGATGTCATAGAAGCCTGAAATGCCCCACTATGCTGTTTGTTGTCCATCAGGCTCATTCAAGGATCGAGTGTGTCTGATGGGGGTCTGTGCTGTCCTTAGGAAGAACCTAGTTCTGGGCCGTTCCTTAAATAAACTTTATGTGAAAGAACCGTTTTCTTAAAATAACCATTTTTTTTTCTCTTGGTGTGAAGAACATTTTAATAATAATAATGTTAATTATCTCAGTCTCTTGAACACCAAGTGCCCAGCACCCCCATCTTCGCACATTTTCTAATAAGACACAAAGTCGGTTGAATATCATGAAGAAAATCAATGGTTCCTGCAGTCACATGAAAAGACTAATTAGATTATTGCAATTGGTTTTTTTCTATGAAAAGTCATTTGGCCATTTTCCTCAACTGAGATCTAATACCACTTAGGTCCTGAAACGTTTGCCAGGTATGCGGAGGAACCAATCTCTTTCGCTAGAACAACATGTGTAATGGGTGATCACACTGACTTGCCTAACTCTCTTATGGCAAGATACACAACAGAGCCTTATAAGTTTAGGAAGAGATGGCGTTCTTTAATTCGGCAGTTACAGGTTGGATCGTCGTCGTGGCCGCGGATTGTTCACTGTGAAGCGGAGTTTTACAACGGTCAAACAAGTGTGTGTTAGGCGGCTTCCTCAGACGCTTCACACGGGTGCGGGCTACAATTGTGCTGTCTGGTCGGTCTCGGTAAGCAGCGAGGACTGGACCTTCCCCTTTGCTCTAACAATTCTGGTGCGTATGCCAGTAATATAGCCCGCACTGTAGGAGGAGGACTATGTGACGTGACTGACTACTAGTGAACTCCCCATTTAAGCAATAGAGGCCAGTCAGTGGAAAAAGTAATCAGGGAGAATACAGACTGAAATAGTAAACTGTTTTTGAGCCTGGTAGAGAAAAAAGAGGCGTGGGGTTGTTTACAGCTGGTGGAAGCAGTTTGCTACTGTGCTTATCAAATCTTGATTCATAGCTGATACTGATGCGCACATCCAAAGCGTCTTCTAGGGTAGATCTACAACACAGAAAAACTTGTGGCTGAACTAAACCAAAGCTGTGTAAGAACCGGCAAATTGTGTAAGCTCTACCATGCCTTTTAAACCGCTTAAGTAAGCCTGTGGCGCTTTTCCAAAAGTTTTTATAAAAAGGCTTATCTAAAAGCCACCGTGAATGTTTTGAAAGGGGAAGAGGTGAGGTCTTTCGCCTGGCGGTGCTACCCGCAGAGTGTCCAGGACCGGGTCCAGCCTATGAACTTTCCTTCTCCACTCGCCTTCCCTTCTCTTTGGCTCGACCCAGAGCATAGCGTTCTAGCATTCCCGGCGGACCCAAGGCGAAACATATACACCAAGAAGATGTCCGAAAACTGAGCCGTTTACCCGTTCAGAGGGGTGAGGGAAAGTGCTCTAACCGTTGACGGCCATGAACCGCAACTGTGAAGAAGGTTGATGCCTACGTGGCGGTCCGACCCCGGACCAATCGCTTCCCGCGTGCGGTTCAGACGTCGAGAAGTGCAGCTTAAAAGACGAGGTACAAGCTAGTAATATCATTACATCTTCCGCAAAAAAAGTAATGCCATTGGCGCCAGAATAGTTTATGTTATGGCAGGCTGTAAATTCAGCAAACATCCCGTAATTTCTCGTGGCGCACAGTTTGGAATAGGCACAAGTCATCGTGGGGATAACAATGCAGTGTGTTTTCATGTGACTATCACCCCCTCTCTAAAGTCTTGAAAACAACAACGAACGAGGTAAGATACTGTGAAATTTAAAAGCTATTTTTTTTTGGGTTGTTATGATATATAACTTTATCAAATTATTTTGTTTGCTGTAGTGTAGTGTGATTTTTGTGAATAGAACCAGATTTTAAGCTACGTAAAAACACATTTTAGGTTACATTGACAAAAGATTCTTATAGTGCATGTGCAGTGCTGGCAACCTTCTCACTCCGTCGGATCATATACATAGGCTATTTATCTTGTTCTTAGTGGGCGGCGCTTTGTTTCGCTTTTTCTAGTGAATATCGTTTCTTTTTTTTTTTTTTTTTTTTTTTTTGTTTTTAGCTTGTGTGTGAGTTCATAGGTTCATTACCAAAGACACTTTTAAAAGTGGGTTGCAATTCAAAAGAAAAGCTTGTGATTAGGATAATCCAAACAACAAATTAGCAGAAAAATATAGTTAAAAATTAACAATTATTCTCATAGGTTCCGTTGTGAAAAGCAGACTGTCATCACTCGTGTATAAAGTTTATTCTTTATTACCTTTCATGAGTAGTTATGGCTACAGACATCTTTACTTAGTAGCAATCCTCATTTGCTGATGGCCATACCCAGTATGAGTGGTGCTGGGTAGGCTCGTAGTAAACTCTGAGGTCATGCCGCTTTATAAGATCACAGGATAGAGTCAGCACTGATTGTCATCGAGAAACAGAGAACATCTCTGTTTGTCAAGTCTTATTTTACTCTTTAAATTGGGTGGCTGTATCTAAGTAAAGCTACAGCCCTTCCAGAACTAACACACATGGAAAATTCTATTAGATTTCAAACATCTGTTGCCACACAGTTGCAAAACAAACAGCTGAAAGCTGGAGTATTTTCTTCCAGATCTAACATTTAACACACATTCTCACCAGAAAATCTTCTGGTATATTTTGTTTTTAAACCACCATTCATCACTTATTTAAAGCTTACAAAGGTCATTTGGTTATTTGATTGGTTTTCCAAATGCATTTATGCTCCCTTTGTCTCAGAGCAAGAGACCTTCAGATAGTACAAACATGAAAATTAAACACTTTAAAAGTGTATTATAAAAATAATAATTACCATTTTAAACCTGTGATAATCTAAATCATAGCATGAAAATAAACCTTTCAATATTGTGTGACAATGATTTAATCCAGTTTTATACAAATTATAACTGCCACACAATAATTTCAAATCACTATAAATTTGCTCCATATACAAAAGGCCTTTGCTCAGATGCAAGGTACTGGCCGTCACGCAATGACAACATCCACACGCACACACACCACACACACACACACTGGTGTGTACTGCAAAGAACAATAAAGTCAACAGGACTCTAGTAAATGGTGTCCATTGGTAAAATAAATTGTGAAAGAGATCAATCACAAACATCCTTCTCTCATTGCTGTCATAAAAACTGGTTTTCGGTACTGTTGACTGTTTTACCAGGATTTCTCATGTATAAAAACATGCACAGGGCCAAGAAAGATGTTTTTTCAGCATAGTCTGTTGTTTGGGGCATTTCTTGATTCTAGGAAAGAATATGCACTCTGTTTTAGTCTTGGCACCCGCTGGTCAGATCTAATTGGTTTTAGGTTTCTGGGAAAGACATGCCGATTGACAAAGGTGGCCTTCACCTAATACTGTACAAATCTTTCTTTGGCTTCCTACCTGCCATTGCTTTCCCTTATTTTTTCTTGATGCAATCTTAATTTCACTCTGCAATTCTTTTGTTTTTTTTTTCCCACACATCTTTTTTTTTTTTTTGTTCTTTGTCTTTGTCTTTTCTCAGCAAAGTTTTATTGGTATGTAAAAGATAACAATAATGCAAAAGCAAGTATGACGTATAGTATCCATGTAGTTCAAAGTACATGAAATTTACGTCAGAGGTGGGAGCAAGACTCAAAAGTCCACTGCCCTGCAGAGTTTAGTTCCACCCCTAATAAAATGCACCATGAAAACATGTTAACCAAAGTCTTCCAGGCTTACTTGTAAGATGTACAGGCTCTTTCTTGTATATTCTCTTTTTTGATTCGGTTGGCAGCTCAAACTCTGCAGGACAGAGGACTACGATGCCCAGAGCTACAGAAAGTCCAAAAACAAAAAGCTGTTTCATGAAATGTTTCAGGGGCACAGGAGACAGGAGAAGATGTGTAAATTATACTGTATTGAGACAGACCCGTACACAGTATGCAAAATGCTTAATAACATTCATGCGAACACCAAATCATTGTGCATTTATTCTTAAAATGGCCTAATTTGTTCCAGATAATGATAGACAATATAACAGAATGATCTTTTGTATAGTGACTTACAGAAATATGGTACCTAAAAGATTTTATTTAAATCAGAATTAAGTTTTGATGACATTTTAGGTCTAAGGCTTTAGCTTTGAGTCCATATATGTTTAGCATACATCCTAAAAGTGAACTAAATTCATTATGGACATTATGGATTATGGACCAAAAACTGATTTACTAATTGATGAATCATCTTAATGCTGAACAGGATTTTGTCCCCCAATAAATGCTTGCTAGAGTGAGAATGTCCCGCCCCCTCTACAATTTCCTGCAACTAACTAGCAAGTAAACCCTTCATTATGTCCTACTGTTAAAATAGGATCTACATTAATAAAAGGGAAAAAACAAAAATAACTGCTTTCATTATGACATTATGAATAACCTTTCTAAAATAATATCCTCTGCTGGTTTTTGCTGCTGGAACTGAAACTGGTGACTTCCACAAAAAACACAAACAGTACACAGTTACACCCTAAATGTATTACAGAATTATTATTATCAGAAAAATAGAGAAAAGATGTCTCTGATTATCAATCATAAGTGTTCCACATACACCAGAAATTTATATTAGATGTTATGAACATTTCCTCAAACTTTCCATAATTTTTTTAAGCAGCAGATACCCATTACCTCTGTCCTCTAAGGAGTGGGGTGGTGTACACGACAACAAATAACAAAAACAGCACACTGTTTGCAGTCTTTTTTTTTATTTTTTATTTTTTTTACATTTAATTTAAAACAGCCTTTTAACCTTGCAATGTGTTTATCCTGCACTGTTTTTTTAATACATATGCTGCTATAAATCTGGAATGTAGATCATCAGTCATATGTTGACTAAATGAATGGCAGTTAATGTGCAAGGCAAGCTGTAATAAATACAGAAATGCTTAGTGAAATCTGACCCACTGTCCCTACTGCGAAAAGTGTGCGTGACTCAGTTTTACAGGTTTTTGAGGTTTTAAAACCTCACAAACCATCCACCCTCTGCTCAAACAGGAATGAAGGTTGTCATTCCCTTAGGGGCGGTAGACACACAGCTACTTCTGATTGGCTGCCATTTACAATCATCTCCTCTTTGTGACCAATAGTTAAAGGGTTGGGAAATAATGCTTTTGGTCTTTTTTAGGGGGGAGGTGGTGAGTTTCTGGTAGATGCATCTGGTTCTATTGGACAGAGACTCAGTCTCGCCCTAGTGAGAAACAGATTGTGCCGCTTGTAATCTAGTCTCGTCCGTACCAAATTGTGAGTGCTGCTGCTGTTGTTTTGAATTCCAGACAGCTGGAGCCTGAGGGACAAGATGACATGTAAGAAAATGAAAGAACCATATACATCAAGTGCAAGTACAATTTCAGCACTAAGCCTATGTTTTATATCACACAAATAGCATGCTGAACTCTTTTGCAAGAATGCCTTTTATGAAACAGCAAAAAATATTGGCGATGTACTACTTGCCTTTTGTTAAGATGTCAGGTGTGATACAAGTTAAACACGCCGTGACAAGCTCTTTTTTTATTCAAGCTGACTGAATCTGTTTAGTTTTAAATGAATTATCATTTATTTGTATATGTGATCCCCCTCCTTATGTAAGTTAGATTTCACAACAATCAAGTTTGTAATGATTCCTGTGGCCTGACAACCATTGTACAGTTTAAGCAAATTTGAAAAATTATGAAAATATTTTTTTCACAGCAATAGAAAGGTTGCTTCTTTTCATACACTGTTTGTGTGTACAGTGTGTCGTGGAATTACCAGTTATTAATATAATAACTACAGTATCTCGAGCTAATTCCCTGAATTCCCCAAATACTTACAATACAATACAATACTTCACTGAAGTATGGTGACGGCATCCCGTCAAGAAGCTACTATCACTATCTCAATCACACATGAGCACACAGGTGTTTAGCACACTCTCACCGCCCTTCTCAGCTGTACGCTGGTCCGACACAGGATCTTTAATACTAACTCTGAGTGTTACAGCCTCAGCCTGAGGACAGCTCTATAGTCTTCCAACACTATCACTGTCTTTGCGGTGGTCTTTTGAGCATAGAATCTTTAGTACTTCTATTCCTCAGCTGCGTTGCAGAAACCACTCCCAAGTTGCTCGTTGCAGGAATGAAAGTTTTATTCACGGCTGGGAGCCTACTGGTCACACCAACCAAGAGAGACTCCCTGAACAGAAGGATACACTTTGTAGTTGCGTAAAAATCAATGTCACTTTTTGGTTAAGCAAGTCTTCTTCACTGTAATGGGTTTACTGATCTGGTCATTGGTTTTGTCATTCTACTGTTTTAAGCATTTTTTGGGTAAGTATAGATTATTTAATCATAGAGACACAGTCTTTGATCTAAGCATCCTTAGTATGAACATTTCAGAAAATTTTATGTTGATCGTACCCTTTTGACTCCTTCTGAGGCCAATACATAAAATATTTCCATCACAGGTGTAAGATTTCCTATGGCCCTAAACTCAAATTCAAAGGACCAAATTTACAAACCATACATATATATGTTTTAGCTAGAGAAAAAACATGTTTTAAAATGTTATTTAGGGGGTTTTAAAAGGCTAGTTTACCATGAAAATTTGTTGCTCAAAACCTTTATGACTCTTTTTCTATTGTGGAACAAGTTTGTTGAACCAGTTTTGGTAACCACTTCTCTTTCTTATTGATTTTTAAAGTGAACTATTTTCTTTAACTCTACGTAACTTTTGCTTGCCCTATTCATAAATGAACAGCATTATTAGCCGCTGTCTGGGATTTGATAGGATTTGAAGTGTATTCTTTTCGTATAATCTGCTTACACGCCAGTTTAGTTCTCTTTTTTCTTATTTGTGGTTTCCTTGGTTTCTTGTACATCTGTTATTATATTATTAAAATACTGCATTTGCATGCAATTCTTGATCGTTTCCGAGTTTTCGACATGACATCTAGAAGTCTGACTCTCATTGTATAACGTGTTTATGAGATTGGATTTAGGGAGCACATTCCTGCTGATCATGTAAGGACCTGCCATTGGCTGCAAGAGTTCACATTCTATGAGAAGGATTTTGACCACTTCACATTGAAAAGTTGCAACACTGACATAATGTCAATAATGTATAATGATTTTTATAAAACAAACATTATTTCCATCATTTGTAGAACAGCCTATTACTGTCGTCTCGAGGGTGTGTGATATTCTCTCTCTTATAGGCAGTGAGAAAATTCATGCATTCACACCCCATTTGTTAATTCTACACTTTTCATATAGTGCAATAGTTGAGTAATTGGCTGATGTACGAAAGAACTCTATCAAACCCTCATAGAGAGTTCAAAATGCAGCTGAGGAATGCATGACTCACAGCAGACTGGGGAATCGCTTCATTCCTTGTCAACTCATCACTCTTTTTGATGGCTACACAATTCAGAGAATGATGGACAAATCTTCATATTGAAAACTATGACTTTAATTGCAGTCAAATATAACACACTTTACAGGGGCACATATGGGGGCTAAGCCCTGTCTCCTTTTAATCTAATCCCATGTAGGAGCAACAGTTGAGCTATCTGAAGAGATTTCATTGATGTCTCTTTCTACGGTGATGTCTTAATTCCGCACACTTCACATTCAGCATTTGAATAGGCTTTCACTCCATCTTGTCTGATCATTGAAATCTTTTATCATTTCCTTAGGGCAGGTAATACGTCACTGAAAAAAAATCCTCAGATGCCAGTTTAAACACACAGTTTTATTATCTTGCTTCTGTCAGAACCGTGGTGTTACCACAGAGAGAGAACAGCATATTTGGAAAAACAAAGTGTTTGTGTGTTCCAATCAGAATGCCGCGAGAGTGACGGGGGGGTTGTTGTGAGACTTCAGCTGCGCAGTCTGTTATCGTGTTTTTGAAATGATTAAACAGAAAGAATGGGGACACAGAAGGGGACTGGGTGAACCCCTGCCATTAGCAATACCACTGCACCTTGACTGCTTGTTTGTTCACCAGATAAAAAAAAAAGAAACACGTAAACAGAATTTTAACCCTCTGGCTGATCAGATGATTTCGAGGCTGAGTTAAAAAATCACAAAAATCATCTTGCACATTGAGGAGGATCTGCTATTAACTTTTCTACGCAATCAGATTAAGGATTTTTCTGGTGAATGAATAGAATCTGTGAAAAAAAGTTCCCTTATACTTCTGGCCAAGATTTACTCTAAACAGGGCAAATTAGCTGATCGATAGAGCGCCAATTCCAAAACAGGCCACCTGATGCGCGTGGCAATTTTCACACAGATGCAACATCTCATTTACATATGCCGGACCAATGGGTATAAGTTATCCCTACCAAGCCGCAGTGCCCAATTAGCGTAGTTTTCCAATAAGCAGAGGCAATATGCATTACGGTGGCGGTGTTACTACTTGAAGACACAGTTGCTAATACGTTTAAAATATGCTTTTTTGGCGCGGTTAAATAGTGTCTCAATACCTTACCAGTAATTTGTGACGAGCGCAAATGTTAGTAAATCGTGTTGTGTGATTCATTTTTATCTACTCTCCTCCCATAAATTTTGCATTGGACAGGGAAACTTTCTACCAAAAATGCATACTTCACCATAAAGGTCTGGCGCATACAAATAACTGTTGTCCACGCCTTCAGAGTAAATTCTTCGTTCTTCGAGTAAACACTGACTGCCAAATAGAGCTCTTGAGGTGCAAATGTGCTAAAATGTTAGATGGCTTGGTGGGAAGAAAGTCCTGCGAGCCTTTGTTCCGTACCCCATTGCCTAAAGCCCACTCTATATTAAAGCTGCTTAATTAGCGTGTGTTTTACCAAAACCAATCAGGTAAGCCTTCATAATGAATATTACAATGTTCTACATTTCAGTTCACAACCTGGGACAGATCATAAGGTGTGGTGTCACTGTGTTGTAAGGAGTGGAAATTTATTTCCTTATGAAATTAATTTACTAGTGAAGCCAAAAAACTCAGGAACTCCTCGCAGTAAACACATGCCATTGCCAACAAAACAAATAAACCTTTCTAATCTGACAGGAAGATCTGGGTTGAAAGACCATTTGCTCATCTGTCTCTTCACGCATCTCTTAGGGCCCCTTCCTTTCCCCCGGGCATATGGTCCAGGTCACTGAACAGTTGACATAGTGTCAAGAACTCAAGTTGCCCAGACTACCATACTTCATTTATTTAAATTTGAATTTATTTAAATGTATTTATATATCTTAAGAATTACAATGATCTTAAACCCTCCCTGTTTGGTATCATTCTAAAGGTCGCCGTACGATTGGTTAAAATTTTCACAGTAAGGCATTTATATTATGAGAAAGATTGAAAACTTTTGAAAACTTCGTTTCTGGCTGCTGGGGCAGTGTGTCATGCTTCAGGGTCCGTGGAGAATGTTTATTATCTATCCTTCTCCTGCCAGGTGCGACCGCTAGGTCATGAGAACCTAACAAACCAAAAGGGTTTTATGTTTTACAACTGAGTTTGAAGACTTCTTGTTTTCTTCTGTGTTTTCTGGGCGATGGATCGGTTTATGACAACGGAGAGAGGGAAAAGCCATAGATAAAGTCTCACAAGCTACAGGTGCTGGTCATTTCAAAGCTAAATTTTAAAAATTCTTACGAGTCATATCTTGCTCTCGGCTTCCTCACCGGTCTAACCGGACGCTACAGTTGTCGCATTGCGGCTGCAGTCGCTGGGATTTGCCAAGTAAGACATGTTTCTTCTGGGTCAACATCTTTTGGACTGATCCCTGGCTCACATTATTGTCCAAAAATATGACTTAACCCAAATCCCTACATATATGCAAATTTTAATTTTGTATCAGTAGGTACGTCATAATAGATTTTTTTTTTACCAATTTTTTTTAGAACCACTGCACTACTTCTCACTCACTGCTGCTCACAGTGCTGGCAAACACACCTATTGAGACTTGTTGGTGGGCACTTCTGAGTTGGCTGGCCAGAACTCTTACCAACCACCACTACAAAAAAAACCTTTGGCAATTCTTCAACCTTGTATCGTGGCAAAAAGTCATAGTCATTCCCAGATTTTGGGCAGTTGGAGTTGAAGGTAGATTTAACAGAAAATTGCTTGTAGTGTAAGATGGGCACAGACTTTGATCATTTTATTTTTATTTATTTGGCTTTAAACTAAGATTCTATCCAGTTGGAAGATTACAAACAATTTCTCATTTTTTTTTGAGCCAGTTTAAGAATACCCATTGTTTTCATTTGTCACCACTTTCTCACAACTAAGGTGCATGAGTTTTTGTCTGAGTTTTGAGTGTTTGGAATGACTTGAAGTCTGGTTTTTTACTCTATTACAGGGGGGTCAAGAAGCCTTTTGAAGAGGTCATAGCAAACATCGGAGATGTTTCATGCTATGGCCAACGGCCAATCACATTTTTCCGACAGGTACACACGATTTCCTTGCTTTTTCGACTAAGAGTCTTAATGAATGATCTACTCATTCATTGACGTTTTTCCAGTAATTTTTTTTCGCGATTTTCCCATTCTGCGCTTTTCGCCAGCCTGTTCGCTATGCATTATACGGCAAAGTCATCAGTTTTTCGGGATCGATAGACCCCGAGAATTTTTTTGGTACCATAGCCAAAGTTTTGTGTCTTTTATTTTTTTTAAATTTAAGTTTTTGGGCTTGTGTTTTCTATATTTTTTATGTAGCCTGAAAATTTTAAGGCCTGTTTAGTTTTTCAGTCTTAGGGTCCATGGCGTTGTTTTTTTGTGTAGCTTAATCCACAACGTCGCTGTTGATGACACAACGGTAAGGTTTTCCCAGAAGATGCCAAACATCGAGCTGAGGGCAGTATTTTCTTTCCGTGCCCCAATTCATGTTTGGAGGACTAACAGCAATCCGGGTAAAAAACTGTGATGTGGTGTAAATAATGAGAGTTGGTCATGAAATATCAAATGTACCAACAGTCCTTTCCCAATTATTTGTAATTATCTGTCCATTGTTCTCCCAAATAAAAATTTTGTTAATAAGTTTATTACACATGCCCCAAATGATGCTTTCATATAATGTGAACCGTAGCGTATGTGAAATAATCAACCACCGACCGTTTGGTGGATAAGCCATTTTGGTTTAAATGTATTAATCCATATACCCTTAGAAGAAGAAGAAGAAGAAAAAGTCTCACAGTGTCATTGTTAACAAGAGAAAGAAAATCATCACTCACAAGCAGTGTCAAAAAAGATTGTTTGGCTCCATTTTGGGGACGATTTTGAGAGTAACCGCTGCAGGAAGCGCCCAAGAGATAGCTTTTGTTTTTTGGTTTTTTTGACGGCCCAGATTGCCGGTTTCAACTGGGTTTTATATGGAATAAAAAAAAAAAAACCTGATTTTTTTTTTTGTATTTTTATTGGGAGCTACCAAAAGCATGTGTTTTTATGGCGATTGCTCGGTTTTTTAATTTGTCAAGGGGCCAAGAAGAAAAAAGAAACAAAAACAAAAAGTTGGTTGATCCCGGAGCGAGTCGGTTACAGGAAACTTCGTTTTTAAAAAAAATGACGGCGTTCTGGTATGGCAGGCAAATTTTTAACACAATAGTCTTTACATTTTTTTTGTATACTCCAGAGTCTCCTGTATCAATGAAAGAAACCGTCCACCAGTTACTTTCCTGCTCTGCTATAAACGTGTACTTGATTAGTGACTAAAACTGGGAGAAAAAAAAATGTTTTTTTATATCTCCCCAGTTGTTTTCCATATCAAGGTTGGCGCATCTGATCTAAAAGTTGAAAAACCCTAAATAAATCAATTTTGCAACCTGTCCGCACTAAAGATGTTCATTTGTAGGGCTGCTATAGTCCCTACACTGGCCTGAGAAACCCCATGACAAGACCCCAAATATGCATCATGCACATCCCTCACCCTCTGGCCCTCTTGTAGAAATGTAGAGCCTTCTCCATCAGTGCGTACATCAACCAGTCAGGGGGTTCTCGTGTGATTCCGTTTGGAGGCACGATGTTTCAGCTGTTGACCAATAACAGCCGTCGTGACAACGTCGGTAATTTTGTCCGTCCTGATTCCGGAGGTAACCGCTATATACACTTCCAGCATCTATAACAGAACTGGGTGATGTTCAGATTGAACCGGCTAATTGAATGAGGGTACGTTCCCGAGGTCCTAGAACATTAAGCAAACTACAGTTCGCTGTACAGGCACGACAGGTAGCATCTCAGACCCGCGCCAGTGTCCTGTAGTATCAATGGGCCCCATTTTAAAGAAACAGTGACCCACCCATTTCCCTGCCTGCTCTGGCTAGAATTCAAATTATAATACAACTATAACAACTAGCTTATTCAAACGGAGTTTGCGGACGTATAAATAGGGAGGCAGAGCAATAGTATGAATAGTTATATAATCTATACATGTGTATATATCATAGATATATATTATTATAGATATATTATAATCGATTTTTTTATATTTTTTTTTGTTTTTTGTATTCAGAATTACATGTTGCATGTTATAGTTTACTGTAATTTTCAACATAGTCACATTAAACAATCTGCTTTTACAGCTTAAAAAAAATCCCATAGTCCCTTAGCACTGAGCAGGCTCTTTAGAAACCCGACATCGACAAGATCCCGCCAAACATCAGCATTCAACTGTGGGCAAGCCCCTCACCACTGTGAGAGAAATATCTGATAAAGAAGATGTAGCTACTTTTCGGGTGTTTTTTATGGTCTTCTAAGTATGTTTTATTCTTCTTGGTTTTGTTCGTTTTTAGACGTAGATCCATATCTAAAGCTGTGTGGACCCGGCTGGGAAGGTCGTACAAGGAGCGGGAGGTGTTGTCCCATGATCTCTTATTGTGTCCCCATTACCCTGGGTAACTCCTTTACCTCCCCCATCTTATAGTCCTAGAAGGCAAGAGGCTTCGGGTGGCTAGTTTCAGTATCAAAATGTACCTACTTTAATGATGTGCAAGATTGGCTGGAGTTCCTAGACATTAAGGGAGCTACAGCGCTCTCTACAGGCAGCCAGGGAGCATTGCGACCCCCGTTTCCCCGATAATCTACTAGTATTCACAAACTCCCTCCCGGTAACGCGCCACAGGTGAGCTGCACCTTTTGACACGCATCCTTTCCCTTACAGGAAAGAATTCAAATTTATATACAGTCTAACAACTACCTATTCAAACGGATTTTTATTTGGTATAATAACAGTATAATAATAATAATGAATTATAAAATAATAAATGTATGTATATTTGTTTTTTCAAATATAAATATTATGTAAAATATTATAATATAATGTTCTAAGTCATAGTTAAGTGCCTTCTGAAATTTTCTTCTAAAATTAGCATTTTTATCTATATATATGTTAAGGTGTTTCACTTTAATTGCATAGAAAATGGCCTATACATTGCCATTACAGTAAAATTACTGAGGAACCTAAACATAGGTTAATAGCCTAATAAAAATGCTCATTTAAAAGATGAAAATTTCAGGCCAGCTCAGAGGGATTTGCATCTGAACTCTTCATACAGTATATAAACAGATGCTACAGTTCAAAAAGTTTGTAGTCAGAAGATTTTTGGGATCAGTAAGCTGCTTTGCAATGACAGAAATAAATTACATTATAAAATATTCAAATAGAAAACAGGTGTTTTAATATTTCACAATATTACAGTTTTCACTAAATTTTTGTAACCTTGGAGAGCATTTTTGCATGGTATAGCAATCCAAAATATAGTATAAATAACCTTTTGCAAGATTATTTTACGACTTATTTCTTTTTGAAACAATTTCTTTCCATTCTGTCTTTTTAATAGGTCGGTACAAGCTGAACAATGTATTGAAGATGTAATCCGATTTGCAGTCAAAGAAAACCTCTTCCCTAATGGCTGATGAGGTAGAAGTTTAACACTGGGGGTTTTACCATATTTATATCATTTATGAAATCTGTATTCACATCAAAGTTCACTGCCCCCTAGCATCAGCATCTACAGGCTTGAGAGAAGGCTTAATATTCATAGAAGGGTTAAAGACGATATTCCTTTTAAAAAACACGAAATATTTTATCTTACTTTTCTTTCATAGGTATCAGGATAATGTGGCGCAGAGGGCTGTGAGTTTCACTCCTTCAAGAAAGTGCTGTTTGAGATGGGTCCAGAGTATTCAAGCAAAGTTGAGCTGGCATCATTCCACTCCACCTCTAAGTGCTTCATGGGGAGAGTGAGTACAGCCTATCACGCTGTCATTTCAGATAAAAATCCTGGTATGGGAGTGACATCTGGCCCTGCTGAGTTAAACAATACATGGCATGTTGATGGTTTGAGTTCATCCAGTCCATACAATGTACCTGGTTTTCTAACATTCATAAACAAACACACACTTTCAGATGTGGTTTTCGAGGGGGGTACATGGAGGTCATCAACATGGACCCAGAGGTGAAGGCTCAGCTCACCAAGCTGGTCTCAGTGCGTCTGTGCCCACCTGCACCTGGACAAGCCCTCATGGATCTGGTGGTCAACTCCCCTCAACCTGGAGAACCCTCCTACCAAACCTTCATCAAGGTGCCTACCTCTGACAATGTTGCAGAATTCTTACCACAGCAAGCAGACAAACTAGCATGGTGGTGTACGACTCTGGTTATTGGAAAATATATTTTCAAGACACTGGGTCTCATTCACAAGGAACTGCATGGATTACAATTACCAAAAAAAAAAAAAAAAAAAGTAATTCACAACACACACATAATTTTTTTCTTAACCTTAATTTAATATATATACACACACACACACACACACACACACACACACGCTATGTTCAAAATCTTATGTACCCCAAACATTTGAATGGTGGTCTATCACAGTTTCCATAAAAATAATAAGCAGCAAAAGTGTTTTTAACATTAATAATTATTAGAATCGTTTCTTTAGCACCAAATAGGCATACATTTTTGCATATTCACATGTATTTTTCATCATGGATTCATGTGATGCTGCAGACTGAAGTAGCCAATGCCTGCTGAAAATTCAGTTTTGCCATCACAAGAATAAATTACATATTAAAATATAGTCAAATAGAAAAGTTATTTTAAATTCTAATAATATTTTGCAGCATTACCATTTTTACTGTATTTTTGATCAAATAAGTTCAGCCTTGGTGACATAAGATAATTCTTTCAAAATGTAAAAAAAAGGATTCAAACTTTTGATCATAAGTTGTGTTTGTGTGTATATAATATATAATTATATATAGAGATATATATATATATATATAGATCCTATATTATATTAATATATATATATTATATATATGTAAATATCTGAATAGAAAATTTCACATCACATAACACATTTTATAAGGCTACCCAGTGGTGAATTTGTTGTGGTTTCCATGTTCCTATATAGTTTGTAAATTTAGAATTTAATTTAGAGTAAAAGTTATGTTGTTTAAATGGGTATTTGTTTGAATAAAATATTCTTATGCAGAGTTCACACAAATTTGACTGTACAACGATTAGTAAAGACCCATGTCTTTCCAAAACAAGGCTAGAGCGAGCAGCAGAGTCGCGCCCTCGCGAGCCGAGGGGTCCCGCGCGGCGGCGTGTCGCTCCCCGCTTTCAAAAATGTATAAAAAAAGATTCCAAACTTTTGATCATAAGTGGTGGTTGTGTGCTATATATATATATATCTATATATATCATATATAGTATATATATATATACTATTATATTTATAGTATAATATATATATATAGATAGATATGTAAAATATACGCTGAATATCAAAATGTCATCATAAACATTATAAGGCTACCCAGTGTGTAATTTTGTGGTTTCATTGTTCCTATATATTTGTAAATTAGAATTGAAGTTAGTAAAACAAGTTATTGTTGGTTAAATTGGTATCTTGTTTGATAAAATATTCTTATGCAATATTTCACACAAATTTGACTGCCTACACGATTAGTAAATGAGACCCATTGTCTCCTTCTATCTTCTGGGGAACACAAATTATATGAAAATATTTTTTATTTTTATATTTTTATGTTTCAACTGCTTTTGTGTATATAATGTGGTCTATATGTATTATATGGACCAAAAAAAAAGTTCTGCTGAAGAAATTAAATAATTAAGGTTTGGAATGATAAGAGTATGAGTAGATGATAACTGAATTTTCATTTTTAAGCGATCTATCACTGTAAATATGAAAGAATAGATGGTCAGTTACTTGGTTCCTTTGTCTACATTCAGTTAAGAACGTAGATATAGTTTTCAACTGCTGTACAGTGTTTCTTCTGTTTCTGCAAGAAAGGCTGGGGTGTTTAGCTCCCAATTAGCTATATATATAATGCAGTTAGCTTCATTGGCTATTATCCCAGTCTTCTTCCTTTTTTTCAGGTCACTTTCTCTGTCTCTCTCTTTATGTAGACGGTGAGGCGTTCTGGAAGTGCCTTGGCTGAAAAAAGGCCAGCGGCTTGAAGGGTTGCAGACCTGAGTGCCAGGCATCAGCTGTAACCCTGTGCAGGGAGCCTGTACTCTTCCTGTAATGCACTCCTGAGGCTGGCATGGCATCAAGCGAAGCAAGGTCAGTTTTGTATCATGTTCTTTTATGTGTACCACTTGAGGTCACCCAGTTAAGTTGCTTCATGGCTTGTTGTGTGTGTAGACCTGACCGAGGTTCAAAACCAGGCATGTTCTACTGCATGAAGTCTGGGAGGGCCAGGATCTGTCTCGTTCCTGGCAGTGGTTTTGGTCAACGAGAAGGCACTTATCACTTCAGGTGTGTGTGTGTGTGTCCTCAAGAGTTTTGAACTTTCTTCTCATGGTTTGTGAAAGGATCTGTTGACACACGATATATGGATAGCTGACATGAAATATCAAGCAGTGACATCAGTGTCCTGCAGTGCTATATTTAATCTAAAACTGTTTTAAGCTACATTTTCTAGTTCTTGTGATGAAACTGGAGTCACAATAGATCTTTTCTCCTGTATTGTGACAGATCTGTTTGAAATGGATTAAATGTATGGAGGGAATTTGGTTTTATCCTTTGATTGTTGATTGGATTGAGACTGAGAGGTTTCACTGGATGGGTTATGTCAAAAGAAAAAGTACAAATTAAACATACACAATTATACCTATAACATGCAATAAAAAATAGATTTCATGCCAACTTTATTATACATGCTATTAGGCTCTTATTAATTGAGAAATTGTAGTGCATGAAATATTGGGCTAAAAAAATAAATAATAAAAAATATAAAATAAAAATAGTATATTTGTAGATTAATTCGTAGAAAAATAAATGGAATTTATTTCTATATGCATACATGCTGTTTTTTATAAGCAAATAATTATTTAGCAAATAGTCCAAACATTCGTAATTAACATATTGAAATTATTAGAATTGTGAGGATTAAATGCAATATTTGCTAAAAGGTAGGGGGACCAAAAAAAAAAAAAAAAATCTTTGTTTTCTTTGAGCCACCAGGATGACCATCCTCCGACAGACAAAGCTCAAGATTATGCTCAACAAACTGAAGGAATTCCATCAGAAATTCACCCAGCAGTATTCTTGACCCAGTTCAGCTCGACCAATCACAGCCCTTCTACCACAACTAAAGATTTTCACTTAATGTTTGGTCAGAATGTGGCCAAATAATCACTTGAGCCTTGATGGACACTAATCTGCACCTTTGCCACTGGATCATTTTATGCCTTGTAGTTAGAGATTAATGGACATACCGTAAACCTATAATTATGGACTTGATATTACTCTTTTAACATGCAGTGGGTAGAAATAGCAAGACTTGATTTCTGATTTCACAAGATTTTAAACAAAATGATGATATTTCTTTAAAACAGTCCCAACAATTCCTGACGCCCAGATCTTCTCAATGTGGTATAGTGTAATAGGATGTATGTTAGTGTGGTGTGTGAATTGTAAAATGAAAATAATGGGGTATTGACCTCAGACTCTTTCCCTTCAGTGCTTTGTGGCCGCTGAGCTCCTAAATGCATTCCTTGAATCAATGTATGGTACAATATTGCGCTGTATGTGTGTAAACTGCTCATTGATTATATAGCAGATATAATACAAATATCATGGACAATACTTTGTGCCCTGTGCTGTTTTAAGTGTAGACACATTTTTCTTATATTCTCACACCACTAGAGGACACCACCATGAATTCACACTTGATCATGTTTTGAATTGAAGCCTTGTTTTTGTAACACACCTGCATGTTATCCCACACACCGAGGCACACTTTTACTGAGGCCCAACTGCTTTGTTCCTTGATGGTAAGCCATTTTGTTAATAATGAGTTAAGAGACATAATGGACAGAGATAAACTTTGAGAACTTCACATCTCAGAACTCTTTAAAAGCCAATTATCTCGTCAAAGCATCTGTAAGAAAGTGCTCTGATTTTAACTACAAGGCATGATATTCCACAGCCATTTTAATCCAAATGTTTCCGCACAAAAATTATTGTTTGGTGGTTTGTGTGTGTGTGATACATATGATATGATATATATGATATATACATACATATATCATGGTAGTTTTGATACTATCAATCAAAAGTCTGGAATAAATACATTTTTTTTTTTTTTTTACATATATTTGTAAAAGTCTTCTTCATGCTCAGCAAAGCTGAAAAAGTGGAAATATTACAATTTTAAAAAAAGCTGTTTTCTCTTTGAATATATTAAATGTAATTGTTTTAGGTGATAGCAGCAGGCATTGCACTGATGTTCAGCATTACATGATCTTTCAGATATATTTCTAATAAGCTACACTCTTAAAAATAAAGAAACTTCATGAAAATTCATATAGAGAACCTTTTTTGTTCTAAATGGTTCATAATGAACCTTTAACATCTGAAGAAAATTTCTGTTTATTTTCAGATTATTAAAAAGGTAAGAAAGAGATGGTCTCTTTAAAGAACTCTTTGGACTGGACGTGGTTCTTTATTGGAACCAAAAGGTTCTTCTATGGGTATCAAGCTGTTAAGAACCTTTTGAAGCATCTTTATTTTTAAGAGTGTAATTTGTTGCTCAAAATATATTTCTTCTTATTATATATACTACCATTTAAATGTTTGGGGTGTAGGATAAAAAATAAATATTTTTATTTAGGAAGGGTGTAATCAATTTTCAAAGTGTCAGTAAAGTCAGTAAAACTTTAATAATGTTACAAAAGATTTCCATTTAAAATAAACTCTGTTCCTTTAAACTTTCTATTCATTAAAAAAAAATCCTGAAAAAAAAGAGAGTGAAAACATGTGACACTGAAGACTGGAGTAATGTCAGCTTTGCCATCACAGGAATAAATAATTTTTTTTTTAAATAAATTGAAACAGAAAAGGTTTTTAGAATTGCAATAAAATGTATCAGTATTACAGTTTTAAATAAATTTGTTACCACATAAAATTCGGCCTTGATGAGCAAAAAAGAGACATCTATCAAAAACGTTATAAAACTACACATATTCCATTTGATCTGATGTGCATAAACATAGAAGGATAATTCAAGAAACAATAGGAGTAGAAGGACCGATCATGGAATTCAGGGATGTCAACAAATGCAGTGCACAACATTAGGTTCCCTGAGGGGAACAAAACAATTTTCCTCATCAGAGATACTGGTGAATATTGCCTGTGAAATCTCGATGCTGCACAGAAACACACAAGCCATAAGACCTATAATCATAATGGCATGTGATATCATTTTATTCAGTTTCCTGTTTCCTCAGAAGAATAAAATCATATTTCAAGATGAGAAAAGAGGTTATCCACTAGTAAGTCTATCCAAACTTTAAACAGTTCCACGATATACTGTCCCCGACCTCTCTGTCAGGCCATATTAGCAGTGTGCTGAGTGCTAGAGTTGGCTTTTAATTAACCAGCATCTTGTTCGGCTGCATTTCACCCGCCGCCTTTGCCTTCTTCTTCTTTTTGTACCTGACGCACCGCTTCTAAATGCTGCCCCTGCTTCTGCTGCTTACTGATTGATCTTGATGCTTGTCTTAACAAGGAGTGACAGCAACAGTAGAGGCAGATCTAATATGCCAGCCGCTCAAAGACAAATGTGGCATGAGACAATCATGCATCCAGAATGTTTTGCACATGACAATTCTTTAATGAACATGCTTACGTTTGTGACCTCAACATACATTTCTTACCAAAGCAAAAATCTGAAACCACATTGAACTTGATTTGATTAGAATTTTGTTTTCAGTCAAGTCTTTGACTAAAGAAATACTCTAGAAATACTATATATAAACAATATATTATAACAATTTAGCTTTCTTTTTTTAACCACTGTCCTTTTGAACTTTCTATTGATCAAAGAATCAATCATTTTTCACAGTATTACTGTTTTGCTGTATTCTGGATCAAATAAATTTAGCCTTAGTTAGCAGAAGAGACTTCTTTTAAAAACATAAAAAAAAAAAAACGTACTGATTCAAACAGTATAGCAGTAGAGTATATTGAATTTGATTGGTATTCCAAAACCACTAAGAATTTTCACTGTTTGTATCACTCTGCTAATCTGTTTGTGTGTCCAGAAAGGCTGTGAGTCTTTGTTCTGTAGTGCATTAAAGTGGGATTTTTAGTGACTCTTTCTGCAGGTTAAATTGTTCTGCCAGTAGGTGGTGATAAATGACACAATCCAGGTGAGATTCTGAATTGTGCATCCAATGGATGGACACCTTAAGGCCGGGACACACAGCGAGCGACGGTTGGGCTAGTTTGTTTGGTGTGTTGTATGTCAGGATTACATTAATTCAGTATAGAATGTATTTTTTTTTACAGTTGCAAAGTAATAAATTGTTCAAAAGGAGTATCTACTCAGAGAGTATTATATTTCAGACACAACCAGACTGTCAGTCAGCGTACTGTAGTATAACACCTTCAGGTTATACCTTTGTCTGAAGAGATGTCCAGGCATGCCTACAGTGCGGCATTGAGGTACAGCTTGTTCCCACTTTTTCAGGGAACAGGGTTACAGTCAAGTAACCTGAGACGTTCCTTATCAATAGCTACTCCCAGTGCTGCATTTTAATAACGCATATGGGAATGAGAATACCAACGCTGTATCGTGATGAGTATCATACCACCTGATTCTTGCCAATACACAGCCCTACATCGGAGGGCATAACATCTTTTAGTGCAGGGAGCCCTAGCACTTAGAATAGTATGTACTATATCGACTGGAAGCCCAGCATCTCTTATGGTGCTTTTCCACTGCATGATACGGCACGGTACAGTTCACTTTTGAGGGGTTTTCCACTGGGTACAGTACCTGGTACTTTTTTTTAGTACCACCTCGGTTGAGGTTCCAAGTGAACCATACCGTTACCAAAATGTGATGTGTAAACTCTGCTTATCACGGATTGGCCGGAGAGCATCGTCACTACCTGCGTCACTGAACTTGAGAACCAATTCCAATTGCAATTCCTGTATCAACAACTGTAGCCTTTCTCTACAGTCCTTTGGACCCATGGAGAGATATTGGCAGTAGCCTCCACGCTGCCAGTTTCTCTGAAAGGGGCACTAGTTTTGACTCTTCGCTTTGCTGGGGGGATGTTAGATGTTCATGTCCTGAAATGTGGCAGGAGGCAACCAAACATGTAACATTTCAATGGAGACCAGTGCTCCCCGAAACACCAGTGGGGGTGGAGTTTGTCCAGCAGTCCCCTGAAGGTGCCGGGAAGGAGCACCTACTCTCTGTTGGAATTTTTTGTGCCCCCACGGTCATGGGCGCATCACCCACAGGACTTCTTCTTGGACAAAATGATCATCCTCAGGTCTGGCCTCTTATTGGGCTGCTGAGAGCAGAAAGCCGCTCCCCAGAAACCATCCAGCTTGGAGTGTTTGGCTTCTAAATGAAGGTGATCTTGGAGTGGAGAACTCCGATGGACAATGACTCACAACTAGTGTTCATACTCAGCGACTCAACTCGGCACACAAACGGCGCGTGTTCTTCCCCCCAAGACCCTCACCAACATAAATCGATTGTTTATGTTATCGTCCAGGGAATGACTTTGTGCAGATCGCTTTCTTTTAGACATGATTGAACACACAACACACACACACGCAGTTCTAAAGACAAAGAAACCTGAAGGTGTGTCCGCTTACGTCTATTTTTACCCCTCAGGTGCGTAATCCAATGACGCCACCGTCAAGGTTATTTTAGACATACCCTTGGCTTGTTTTGATCATGTGTTATTGCTCATGGTTAGTTCAATAGGTGTGCAAAGCAGGTCTTTTGTGGCTGTTCGAATGCATTTGACCATACAAATTGTTCAGCAGGATGAAAGCCAATTCCATTGTATTTTCAACTGTCACTGGAAGTGGTCGACCTGTGGACATTTTTTAAAAAATCATGTATCACATGTATAGTGTTGCCCACTCTTGGTATCGGAATTCATTGAAACTGCATCTCATGAACTATAAGGTCAGTAGCATCACTTCCCCACCTTCCATGCTTGAATCCTGTGGCCTTGTTAGATATTCTAACCCAGAATATCAGCAAAATGTTCTTGGCTTATGGAATATTGTAAATTCGGACCACTATAAACGGACCACATTCACAAAAGTAGCAGAATACCTGACAATACCATTGTCAGTCCTGTTAAAAGTCGTTATTGTAGTGACCTTTCACTTTTGGACCCCCTACATGCACTGTATATAGATATCTTAGCGATGATATAGATCAGAGGTTCTCAAAGTGGGCCAGTGACCCATACTCAGGGGTCCACAAAATAATTTTAGAGAGTCTATGATTTCAGAAAATGCAAAAAAGTGGATGGAATTGCAAAAATCCGGTCATAAAAATGAAATTTACTGTATAATGCAGAACACAAATTTATAAATCTAAAGTAGTAGCATTGTACAATTTAAAACCGAATGATATGGACTAGTGTCAAAGAATCTTAAAGTGTAAAGACTGCTATTTAAATATGAAGTCTGCATGTTCTGTGTCTGTGTGTAAATAGGTGTCACAGACCAGCTGGTATAGTAAATTCCAAAAATACAAGATGAAAAGGAACCAAATGAAACCAGAACAACGATTTAAACTACAACCAACATTACAACATCAATGCAAGAGACAAAGAATCAAGAATGAACAAATAGGGAGGAAGGGAAGAAACTGAGGGCCTATACATACTTGCCGGGAGTAATCAAAGAAACAGAGGAACAGCGTGTTGAGGCTAATCAGGAGCTACGGAAAACAAAGGAAACTAGGTCAACAAAGAAAAACAGAAACATCTTGAAACAGAAAAAGCTGACCATACACTTGACAATGGGTGCCACAGATGTGCAGTTTCATCTATACATACTCTCTCACTAATATATAAGGACATGAACACATGCACTTCATCTCCAGAGATGATCTGAGTCACTAAACCAGAATTTCTCCATTTCATCAAACTATTGTCATATAATATACACGACAACCCATCAAAATGTTTAAGTTTAGTTTGACTTTAGTATTGTTCAGTACAATGTACTTCTCATTACTACTATTATTATTATTATTAATAATAATAATAATAATATTACTACTATAACTATACCACTAATAATAAAACTTTATTTTAAAGAAATTATCACACAAATTTTCTTCCATGTTTCAATTTTATCAGTAAACCTATGTTGTGCAGCCCAGTGTTTAACAAAAGAATAGGAACTGTTACATTTTACATACCGTATGATTAATCACTGTTACAATTATTATGAAAGGGTCCTTAGAAAATGTTTTCCCCTTTAAGGGGTCCCTGATGCAAGCCTATTTCACATTTCAATATATGTGTGTACTGAAATATAAATCAGTCTTTACCAGCACAATTATTAGAAATAGCATCATATTCTCTAATTTCATGAGGTGGACTAAATTGAATAACGAGCGGAAATGTGTAGCCACTTATGTGCACGGTTGTAAGTGTGTCTAGCACTCCATTTCAACCGGGTTGGAACATGTAATAAAAAACTTCAAACGATTTGTTTATATCCAGACGCTGCCTTCAACCTCCATCGTTGTATGCTTTCTCACCTTTTAGGCACCTTTCATTTGCTTTTCTATTCAATTCTTCAGTCTCTGTGATTCTTAAAAACTTAAATTAAGAACAGGCATTGTCAGGCTCGTTGCCAGGATGAGAGAACAAAACCTCCAATAGGCTAGTCACAAAAAGCAAAAAGCAATCAGTTAGCTATAGTGTGTCAGGGCGGTTTAAAAAACTGGGCACCTAAGCTAACACTTGAGTGTTGTCCCTTTCAAACTCACATTGCAATGTGAGGCAAGCTTTCTCAAAACGTTTTTTGCCCATCTGATCTTTCACTGCCTACATATCAACCCGTCTGTGTGCTGCCGGAATGAATGCACTCACAGGAATTATTGTGACCTCTTTCAAAGTGATGAATAACATTAGATTGGCGTTTCCCAGAATTTATTTCAGGGTCCTGGACGCAAATAAATGGTGTAACTGCATTGCGATTTAGTCAAAGCTTGGGCTTAGACTTTGTCATGGAAAGTTTCACCCATGCAAGGCACGTAGGTATAAGAGAAGAAGACCCCACTCATTTTTGTCACATTAGCCACGAACAAAAGTGGCCCTTTACATGCTCAATTTATATGTTCCTAGGTTTTTGTTTCTCTCTCATCCTCCTTGCTCTTTCTCCATACATGTTTTTCTATACATCCTCTGGCCTTCATCTCTGAGAGCCTCTGTTGCTGCTGGCTTTGTGGGCAGATTAGTAATGCTTCCCCATCTTGTCACGGACAGCAAGAGAGGCGACGAGAGACATGGTGTGAGACGTGTGCCAGTCTCTCTGATGCAGACTAACACCCCGTAGGGGTCTCTCTGAGCATGCTTCACCACTCATATACATAAGTCACAACCAACAACTCCAGTGTGCTATATAGATACAGACACTGACTTCAATCTTGGAACAAGTTGTTGATAATTGACAACTTTATCTGCTTTTGCCTCGCATCTGAAAGCTATCTTAGGAAAGAGAAACTCCTTATATCAAGATGAATTTTATTGATTTAAAAACGTGGCTTATCCTTCAGAATGACCAATCCTGATCTACTTGCAGAATAGTAATCGAAAACTTGGACACTTTAAACCACAATTAAAAAGGTAAGAACACAATTTTATTACATAAGAAAAGATATATAAAAAAAAACTAATAGCACAATCAATCTTTTTCAAGTAAATAAATTGACTCCGTGAAAAATCTCCTGTTGTGGCACTTTGGTAGTCAATACGTTTAATGGGTCATGTTCAGTGTTTGGGGGAAAAGTTATTTTAAAAGTAATGCATTACAATGGCATGCATTACTCCATAAATAAAAACTTCTGTTAGTTACTCTCCTGTATGGGAATGGTAATCTGCATTATATTACTTTAGCGTTACCTTTTTTCAACTGGTTTGGGTTTACTTATTTATTTTTAAACCCAAAACTACCCAAACTTATATTTTTGGCAACTGGTATAAAGGCCCTTTGATCACACCAAAAGTGGAAATTACAAAGCCTCAGGCTGAAAGGAGAAAATGCACAACATCTGTCTCTGCAAAGAATATTAAATAGAAAAACTAAGGTAACTTGCCCGGGTTACGTATTTGAAAAAAGTAAGATTTTTTCTTGTTAATCTCTTGCTATTCTCTTGTTAAAAGTAATTTGTGTTTGCTTTACTAGTTGACTTGAAAAAAAAAAAGTAATCTGATAACGTAACTTGTGAAAGGCTATGCACCTCAAACACTGGGTCATGTTCCATTAGGTTAATGTGATTAACTTCACCATGTGGTGCTTGAACCACCTAAACATTAAACGACTTCATATGTCCACTAAAAATAACCTCGGGGACTAAGTTGGTTTTAAAAACAAAGGCTACTTAGAAAAATTTTGTTCTGAGGAATGGGGTTCTAGGGTTGTATTGTGGCTTTATTAACTATGTGCTTTAAGTATCCAAAACGGCACTAAATACAATTTGAGGCCCTGGTTTATTTCACAGTTAACCAAAGTTTGGTCTAACAGGAACAGCCGCCCTTAGTGAAAAAAAACATGGGATGGGTGAATATGTAGATGCCTAAAACATGCTAATGAATTTGAAAATGATAACGAGTTTGACAGGGTGAGTTAGGATAAATCTCTTTCCTTATCAAGGTTATTCAATACTGTGCCTCCCTGCGGTCTAGGTAGACCGTGTACAGAGTAATTGATCAATACTTAGGACTAGATATTTTTGATCAAAAAATTGGTGAACTCAAAGATTCTTCCGATTGTGCCGAAACACTCTCTCCAGCCCAGATGTTTCTGTCCACACACTCACTGGATGTTTGCTTCAGTTTTCACTTGTCATTACAAGGATCTTTCTGAGAATGAAATCATAAGTATTTTCAAATGCTTTAACAAGACACAAGGCAAATGAAGTTTAGGGCAAAGATAAAGAATGTAGGACCTGTATTTTGTGAAACATTAAATTGAGTTAATTAAAAATCGTTTCCTTCTCGCCGAGTGACTTGCGGTTCGTTGAAACCTACGAAGCTCGGGTCACACTTTTCTTTACGGTCCAATTCTTGCATATAACTAAACTATGTAACTATCGACTTTTGGTTTCAAGAAACTACTAATTTGCTGCTGCTGTTAGGAAGTGGGAAAAATGTCCCTTGTATTTCATGTTGTGGGTGGTACTTTTGACAGGTACACCCTGACTGTTGGTTGCAGTGACCACGTATTGTCCACTGCATGTGGCAAGGGTGTGGACTTGTGTTGAGTGTCCATGATGGCAGTGGCCTCTTTCGGCCAGGATATAATGCACCCCGCCACATTGCAAAATATGGGTTCAGGAATGGTTTAAGGAACAGGACGAAGTTCGCTGTTTTGTCATACCTCCACCTGCTAACAAGAAAACACAACAACCGAACCCCCGATTGCAATGTCGGATGTAAGCATTTATGCTGGACCAACAGATCCAAATACCATGGAGGGGGGTTTGGGCCCCAACCCTGCAGAACTTGCAGTAACTTTAAAGGATCTGCGGCTAATGTTCTCAGAACCAGATACCATAAGACAATGGTCAGAGGGCTTGGTTGGAGTCCAAACCAAAGCCACTAGAAGGCTCAAGATCGCAAGCTTTAGCTGAAAAAAAAAAGGTTAATGAGATATATGCTAACGCTTTCTTGGTCTGGCATGTCACTTGGTGGGAAAGGAGAACAATGATGAACCCAGTTTTCTTGTGGACTGTATGTCAAGGATGAGAAGGATAGTTTCAACTATGCTGAATAATCACAGCTTTTTAGATGGAAACAGCTTATCATTTAAATGATTTCAACACGCCTATTCTGCTAATCTTCAACATGTTTTTACATCTAAACCAGTACATCTGCTATTGAACTATTTTTAGAGTTTACACCTCAAAAGTGCCGTGGTTAATAATTGAGAATGTCACTTCTCATTGTCATTCCTACGCTATCCGTAAAAAGGGGACTGGAGTGATGCACAACTTATGACTGAAATTTCAGTGACGTCAAGGGCTGTAAATATGATTGGTTATTAATGGCACATGTGATCCAAGTTGATTAAGTCGCCTTTCCTTTTCCCCGTTTCCCTCCATAGGAAGAAATTGTTACAAGACCCTCTCATATGCGAATAGTAAGACAAATCTCTGGTCCAAACCTTGATGCATCAAAAGTAGTTTTGGCAGCATGAGGGGGAACCTACAAAATGCTAACTTTGTGAAAAACAAAATCACAAAATTTGTTGGGAAAACACTGGTTGTTTTGCCATGTCACTGGTATGCATGTCTTACTTGTTCATTCTTGAGTGCAGAGTAGTGTTTCTTTACAACATCACAATCACCAAACCTATCTGGTCTGCCATAACATTTATTGAAGGCATTTTTACAGTAATTTTCGCATGATCTGTGTTTGAATGGGGATCATTTTTGACAATGTATGTTGTCCATTACAGTGAAACGTTTTCAAAAAGTGGCAAAGAGAAATAATCCGGTTTTTTAATACATTCTTTGTCCTGTAAACATCATGGTCCAGTGCGTTTACGACTATTCATTTGAAGAATCCGATAATGAGGCTTGCATAGGGTTGGTGTGAATGTTCTAAAGTAAGTCCAAGAAACGGGCTGGTTACATAAGATGTTAATCATCCCTCGGCCAGTGACCAGGTTAGTGAGTTGGTACCAGGCAGTAATGAGGGGGCGTGGCCATGTCTTTGAGGGGGTTGATGGTGTTGGTTGCACCTATCCTTTCTTACCTTTCTGTTGCACTGCTCTCTACATTCTGGATCAGGCCTGGATATTTCCACAGACCTGCCGAGTTGACAAACTAACAAAGACCACACATAGAAAAACAAGTTAAGTCACAGAGCAAGAAGATGCAGAGCGCATGGCTTCTGTGAAGCACGTTGTTTGAGTTCATACTTGGAAACCATGATGAGAAAAAACACGAACAAAGATTAAAGTATCTGCAGAGTAATACACCCCATTTAACAGACATAAACCCATGTGATTTTTCATTTTTTTTCATTGCATTCAAAAGTTCTTTCCATGTAATGAATATTTGCACGACTATATCAAGGTCTATGTCATTTACTTTATATAGGAACAGATTCTTTTTCTTGACTTCATGCCATCACCTGGAACTTTACTGCGTCTATTACTTCCTTAAAATCAGGAAGCAATCTAGTATCAGTCATGATTCTTCACTTGTGTTTTTATGCAGATTGGTTCATACTTTTCTTGAGTATTCCATTGTAGGAATTGCTAGTAAATTTCACAAATAAATTCAAGGACAATGTGCAACTTAACCTTTATTAAACACGTTTTAATTCAATAATACTTCATCAGATTTTGAAATATCGAGAACTGACTGAAATAGCATTTAAACCTTAATTATCTTTGCGTTACTTAAAACGTGGCTAAATCATTTTTACAAGATCAGCCTTTTTGCCAATCCAGTCAACAGATTGGCTATGTGAGACTATCCAGTACCTACCATCTTGTGGAAATTTGTTCCTTGTGCCACCGCCACCTTAGTCTTGCCTATTATTATTATAGCTCAAAAAAAAGCTTGATTATGGTTCAAGTAGAACGTGCTCACCTGTTTGCAGATATCAGAAACAATGAGAGCTCTGCACTGTTTCTGTCTGCTTTTCAGTGACCAAACAATTTGCATACTCTTGTGCAATCTTTTCATCATAGATCATTGTTTTATCGAACAGCTGCTTTGCTTTGTCCGTTGCATTTAGATATATTTCACAATAGTAATGTGAAACATTAATGGTGAAAAAAGTTGTTTCATGTTTTGTCTGTTGGAGCACTTGCTGTCCAATGAAGATGGCATGTGACTCATGATTATCCGTAACGGTCCAATCACGCTGAGGGTAAGCCCACTGAGATTTTGAGCCAGCTGGAGAGGAGGACAAGACAGGACACAAGTGCTCATTGACTCCGAGAGGGTTTGTGTGCACTGGTGCAAGGTCTGTGTCTGTCTGTGTACATACAGTGCAGTGAGGTGTGATTGAAAGCAGTGAGCTCTATGAAAATGCATGATTGCTTCTTTAATCATGAGATATATGCATGTGTTGAGAACACATTTGGTGAATATCATGGTCCCCACCTATGCTCTTTATAACATCATAAATGTTCTAGTAATGCTCTAGTAACATAAATGCTCTAGTTAAGGTTATAGGATGAAGATCATGCTGTTTTTAATTTCACCCTTTGGAATTTCAACACAAGTTAGCGCTTCCATATGGAGGGGTGTTGTTTTATGCAGTATAATAATCTTCATTAAGCAGCAGACCTAATCTCTCATTCCACAAATACCTGTGGTTGGTTTGCGAAATAATAAACGGCTTACGATATAGTCTTTGCACAGGTAATCATTGTTTTTAAATGGTTTTAAAAAGACCTTTTAAGTGGGTTACATAAAATATAGTCTACACTTGAATCCAAAAAAGACTGATTACCTCATTGACTAACCTGCTAGTTGCGTCAATTAAGTTCTTTAGACCAGTCTTTAAAGGGATAGTTCACCCAAAACATGACAAGTCTGTCATTCAATTTGTTCTAAACCGTGTATGAATGGTCTGTTTTCTTTTGAGAAAAAGAAGATATTCTGAAGAATGTTGGTAAACTTACAGATGAAGATCGCCATTGGCTTTTAATAACAAGGGGGGAAAAGTCAATGTCTACTATTAAACTGCTTGGTTACCACACATTCTTTCAAATATCTTCTGTCTTTGCATTCAATAGAAGAAACTGTAGAACATGTAGACAGTAAACGATGGCAGAATTTCCATTTTGTGGGTGAACTATCTTAATTTAGTGACTGAATATGCAAATTGACACTCACTGATTCCTTCAGTTTGATGAGGTGCTGAGAACTTAATTTTAAGTCATTGATATTAGTGTGTCCTAAGATGACAATGTGTGGGAACTTTTAGAGGTGCTTTATAAATCACTCTGAATTGGTGCAATTGATTATATTTCTCTAGCTGATTTATGGGCAAAGAGAGACTTTAGGTGACTCTATTACTGTAGATGATCAGAATAACAATTTACACTGATGACAGTTTTCGGCTCTTAAGTTGTTCCTTGTGTTCTTTTATGAGGCAATCAATTCAACATCTAATGTCACGTTAATTTGATGTCCAATTCTGACGTCAGATGATGCTGATATTTGTTGTTTTGTGTGCTTAACCAAATCCAACATAAGTCAATGTCAAATTGGCATCAAATACTGATGTCAACCAGATTTTCATTCTCCAACCAAAATGCACATGTTTGTCCAACATCATGTCCAAGTTAACCTAAGGTTATACTGATGTCCTGTGCCTGCAGTGCCTACTTAAGTGAGGCATTACTTCAAATTCAAAACAACAATTTCAAACTGTAAAGGGCTAAGAGAAGGCTATCTTTGGTTCCAAATGCTGTAACTTTTGATTACCTTCATGATATCACCACAAAATTTTATTCACATACGTTGGGGAACATCCCCAAAAAATTATTTTTCTCCTACCTTATTTTTTTCATTAGATATTGAATGTCAAATAAGAATGATATGAAAAATTTTCCCTTACCACACTAAGTTTTCTTACATTTTATCACCTATTTTCTCACATGAGAATATTCAAATGCAAAGATTTTTCCCCCCTAAAAATATAGAAAGATTTCTATCAAATGATACCTACCTTTTGACTCTCTTTGCTACAGTCTTGAAGTTACGAGTCATTATTTTTGTGTATGGCACTCAGAAAAAGCTTTTTAAAAAATGCCTTCAGGTAGTCAAGAGCTAAACAAAAAGGCCAATACAGCTAACAAAATACTTTAACTTTTGTATACTTTATGCTAACACAAAAAAATAAAAAACAAATAAACATAACCAACAAAATGATTGTCCTTCTACCTTATTTCTGTCCTGAGATATTGAATGTCAAATAATTGTAAATACATTGAAAGACAGATATGAAAAATTTCTCTTGAACATTTTTTTTTTTTCTTACATTTTATCAGCACTTTCTCATCAGGAGGAGATGTCCAAATGAAATATTTCTGAAAGCACAGAAATTTTCTACCAAGGGATACTTTTGATTCTCCTTGCTACAGTCTTCGAGTTATGAGTCATTATTTTTGTGTATGTCACTCATAAAAAACATCAACTTCAGTGAGGCAAAAATGGCCTCAGGGCTTAAAGGGTTAATTTATTCATGTGATGGAAAAACTGAAATTTCAGCAGCCATTATCTTCATTGTCTCACACAGTTCCTTCAGAAATCATAATATTATGTTTATTTGGTGCTAAAGAAACATTTCTTTTTTTTTCCAATGTTGAAAAAAGTTACTGCTCATTATGCCAAGTAATAGCATTTTTTTTGAACGTTGTATATATATATATATATATATATTATATATATATATATATATATATATATATACACACACACACACACACACACAAGAAAAACAAGCAAATATATATATACACACACACACACACACACACACACTAATAAATATTAAATAAATATTATATTTCCGTATTTTTTAACTTTGATCAGTTTGATCCATCCTGAATAAAATGATGCTGAGAAAAAAAAAAATGCTGGTCCCACACTGTACAACACACACGCACGCATACAAACTATTGTTGTAAAGAAACTATTTAATAAAAAATACCCTTTACCGTGAATACACAGTTCACTTAACCTCTTAGTCACTTTTTATATCGGGCCACTTTGGATCAGTCCCCTGTGTCTTTGCATCTTTCTGAAGATACAGCTCACGTGCGCGCGCACTCTCTCTCTCTTTGTCTTTCTCACGACGTAACCACCCTCCCTCAGGTGAGAAGGCAGGGCTGTAATGCATCTCTCACACTCTTCTGTTTGTGTTCCCAGTCTTTAACTTCGTTTTCATTATAAACAAACAAAAACTTGGTTCAGGTGACGTTTACATCAGTTCAGGGAATGATATAACGTCCTCATTACAAAGTTAATTGACTTTTCCTGGAGCTGCAGGGAGTTCATTTTTGTTTTTGGCGTCCTCTTTTGCGCCGAGCAAGATTGCACGTAAATCGCAGCGCGAGGCGCGCCCGGTGCTGTCGAGACTGGGCGTCAGAACGCGGGTGATCGCCACGGGCGTGCTGGGTGTTGTCCATGGTGCTGGTGCTGGTCATTCTCATCCCGGTGCTGGTCAGCGCGGCGGGATCTGACCCGCGCTACGAGATGCTCGGCGGTTGCCGCATGGTGTGTGCGATCCGTACGGAACGAAGTCTCCATCATCAGCACCGACAGATAACCGCTTGGTTCAGTCCCCAACCAACTTTCATTCGCGGTTCGAAAGGAGAGTCAGGGCGCTCGGGACGGATCGGTCCGAGGGGTCAGCCGGGACCGCCAGGGGTCCACCCGGACCTCCAGGTCCCCCCCGGGGTCATAGGAGAACCGGGGCCACCAGGATTACCCGGTTCGCCCGGGGTCACCGGTGTCCATAAGCGCGGCGACGTACAGCACCGTACCAAAAATCGCCTTCTACGCGGGACTCAAGAAGCACACGAAGGTTACGAGGTGCTGAAGTTTGACGATGTGGTCCACTAACTTGGGCAACCACTATGACCCCTCGAGCGGTAAATTCACCTGCTCCATCCCGGGATCTATTTTTTCGTGTATCACGTATTAATGAGAGGTGGGTGACGGGACCAGCATGTGGGCTGATCTGTGCAAGAATAACCAGGTAGCTCATAAATCCAGCTGTCACAATTTATATATTCATCAATCAACAAATCAATCTATGCTCAACTGATGCATAAGAAAATCTTTTTTTTTCTAATTTGTTTGAAAAAAATATATTTTTTAAATAAAACATTTCTTTAAATATTTTCTAATAATCAACACTTGTATATGCTGAAAAATATTTTTAAAAAGGTTCATTTTTTATTTATGCACTGACTATACTGTATTGAATATAGTAATATTACCCATTTTAATAAAATTTGAATATTATAATTTATATTTACCTTTTTATATCGTTTTTTTGTATTATTATCAGAATTACATTATGTTTTTGTTATTATGCAAGTATCTATATCACATATAATATTCTGAAATTGTAAAAGCCAGCATGTCCCTCTTAGGACAATAGCATTTAAGAAATCAGAAATATTTTATTTTAAAAGATGCCCATTAAAATGTTGCAAAAAAATGTTCCAAACAACAAAATGTTGCCTATAGTTTTCAGAAAATAATGCTAACTTCCACAGGGACAAGGTGTTGTAATTAATATGGAGTCATAACTTTATGTGCAATTATTTCATGGGATAAATAAGGTATTAATTGTATCTAACACAAGTTCTAAATCTTTTTCTTGCAGGTGCGTGCAAGTGCAATAGCACAGGATGCAGATCAGAACTATGACTACGCCAGCCACAGTGTGATTTTTACATCTGGGAGCCTGGAGATGAGATCTACATTAAACTAGATGGATGCAAGAGCGCACGGGGGAAGACAACAACAAATACAGCACATTTTCAGGCTTCATGGTCTACGCCGATTAACGGCCGTGGGCATGGACTGCACTTTTCAGATGTACCTCATTCTGACATCACAACGGCATCAGAGTGAGGTCACAAAAAAAAAGTTTAACCCTCTTGACTGTGACAACTCATCCATGTCAGAGCGAAGGACAAAACAACAGAATGTCCAGTGAATTACATATCGAAGCATGAGAACACATCCTCTACACACAAATTAGTTTTTAGAAAAATCACTGTGATTTAGAAAAAAAAAAAATCTTACAGCGTAACACTGATGATTGCAGTTATATTTATTGAGAGATTAACTGGCCGTGAAAGCAGAAAATCATTTGACATCATTCCATTCCATATGTGTCTACCTTACACTGACACATGGCTGATCAGAAGAGGCTAATACAGAGCACACACCATTAGCCCCGAATATAGTTCAGATTACATCTCTTTATAATTTCTCATTCTTCATACACAATTGTCACATTCAAGCCACACGTTCTGTACCGTTTTATATAAATGTCGTCATTTAAAAATATGTGTCTGGTAATGTTGCAGTGTCCATCAAATAATTGTGAATAAAATATCTTGTATGATTTGCATGCGTGTATAAAGTTGCTATATAAAACTAAAAGCTCTACATAAATAGTGCAGTACAGCAATTCAACAAATGCAACTATGAAAACATCCTTCAACTTGATTACTGAATGATTGATCAGTAACATTTATAATATTTTGCTATTTTCTTTAAAAGCATCTAACACTAAATATATACGATTGTAAAATGTAGTCCTATATCTATACATTAAAAAAGGAAATCAGTTTTTTCATGCTTGGAGCAAAAAAATATTAAAATTAAAGGAAATGGCAAGATTAATTACATGCCATCTTCTTAAAAGTAACTTACGGATGACTCCGGCATGTTTTTTAATATTACCTTATTGTTACAAGAGAAAAGAGCACCTGACAGTGTCATTAATTTTACCTACAGGAGTCACTGTGAGCAGCCACCTGCTACAGAGAAACTCATCTCATCTGTCCTGACCCATGACCTGTCAGAACGCCATGCCTTCAAAAAGTATGCGCTGGTGAAACATCAGAGCTTGCCACAACAACAAACGTGTACAGGCAAGCTAGGGGTGCTGGTGGTGGCTTTAGGCTACTGTTGTCACCTTTCCACATCATCGACCGTAGTTGCTAATAGTCCCAGGGGAGGGTGGGGGTGGGGTGTTTCCGGGGCCAGGGGGCAACGGTAGGGTCAACATGGGGGGGCAGCGACACAAGAGCAGAAAGCAGACGGGTTTGGAAACTATTAGAATGTAGTACGAACCGCGGCACAGGCAATGCAGAAGAAACACAGGAGGGCTAAATCTTGCGCAAGTGCTTACTAGTTCAATTCCTGCGAATGTCGAAGTCATGCACATTTATTTTATCGAATCGGGTGACTGAAAATAAGTAAATTGTGTGTTATGGTTTTACCAAATCGAGGGGGGTGAAGCGAAATGGGGGGAGGGGTAATGCGTGTTCACGGGATTTAATACATAGAGGGAACGCAGGAGGAAATCGGGAAGGCGTTAGAGGGGTGTGTTGTTTGTGTTGTGGTTGTGTGGGTAGTGGTCATGTGTGGGGTTGGTGGTTGTGACTGTTGGATGTTGACTCGCTGTAAAAGGGGGGAGGGAGGAAAAGATGTGTGTGGGCACGGGGGTGGGGGGGTCGAATGTGTGGGGGGATTGTGTGGGGACGTTTCATGTGTGGTGGGTGGTTCGTGGTGTACCCTGTTGTCAGCCGGGAAGTACAGGCGCAGTAAGGGGGCACTTGGTGAGGCCCGGAGCTGGCATTAGGAGCCTAAATAGGAAATTTGGGCGGGGGGGGGCGAGCACAAGGGTAATGGAAAACACCTTTTTTCCATGACGCAGAGCATGTGGGGAGGGGAACCCACGGGGTTGTGCTGAGAGAACTTTGCTCAGTGACAGACTAGTGCATATGTGAGTGTTTGAAAGATTCTAGATAGTGTTACACGTAACATGTGAGCTATGATTGCTGTGTCAACTTTGGCCCAGCTTACATAAAGGTTGGTTGTGTCGGAGTTCAGCAATGTTTCCATTTAAGAATTCATTCCACTTGCCCAAAAAGATCTTTATATTATTACAATAGTCTTCTTCAGCGCTAAAAAAAGGGAGGTGGTTTATGGGCAAGGGTTGTGCGGCGTGGTGGAAGCGCCAGGGGGGTGGGGGGGGCTTTGGGCAGTGTGGGTCGTATAACAAAGCCGCGGGGGGTCTGGGTGTGGAAACCTGGTAGGGTTGAACAGATGCAACATGAATGAAAACACCGCGTCGGACCACAGTAGGGAAGTTGGTGAGCACCAAAAATGCGATGCAACAGGACAACAACGTACACAATGTGCGGCTGACAATAATAATGTAGAAATCACGTTGGGGGGTGTATGTGACGGGGTGGTGAAGGGAAATACAGGTTGTGTAAGCCGGCTGGGTTTATTTAAAATGCCACCAATTGGGGAGGAATGGCGCGAGCAGTAGTTTGGCCACCGGGTGGATGTGGTGTAGACCCTCTGACAGCCATGTATGGGAACAATAGGCGTATCAGGCACTGTGGGAGCAGCCCATGACCGGGTGGGGCGGTGGTCAGACGGGGCATCGGTGCTGGGGGGGTGGAGTATCAGTGGTCAGGAGGAGGGATGGGTGGTCGGCTTCGAGAACCGGCTGGTTGTCGGGATCAGGAAGCCCAAGCGAATGCAACAAGACGTAAAGTGGCACTCTTGCCTATGAGGTAGCTTGATAGCGTTACAGAAGCTATGATCTGGTCTCACAGGAATAGCGGCATTAATCAATTTGGGCATGGTTTAGAAATCTAAGAGGTACGGAGTCCAGGAAAACAGAGGCCGATGTTGATGAACCCTTGTAGGTGGAAGGGGTAATTGGCTGTCTGTTTCTGCTGACACAGATACGTCCGTCTGAAATGCTGCTCGGCGGGCTGTCGGCTAGACATGGTCAACATCAGTGAAAACTTGATATTCAGGGAACACTCTGGTGCCAAAGAGGTCTCATATTCGAAGGTAGCTCCCATCTTTGCGACTGCCAGCAATTCTCGTTGATCATATATGCTCCTATTGATGTTGAGACACGGCTGATATTAGAGTGCAACGTTTAGAAGTACACTTGTGGTGTGTTGAAAAGACGACTTGAAGAGAGTTGTTGGAAGTCATATGACCGTAGCTTTTGACTTTAGCCGATTTGTCTTTAGGGCTTCAGAATCAGTCAAATTTGTCATTTATCATGGTGTAATAAAATGTGTTTTGAATGCATTATTGCAAGGTGTTTTCCCCATTCGGGTGGTGGCCTTACCTGTCCACGATGAGACATGACTGTTTTGAAGATATCGCCACCTGCTTCTTTGCAGAATTCGGATGGCCTCCCCAGGAGCGGCTTTGTTTCGTCCGGGTGGATGATAACTGGCAGCCGGCTGAGTCTGGCGTGGAGCGTGGCTCGCAGACCTTCTTCTCGCGCTCTGTGATTTGGCCGCCTCGTACCGATCTCTCCTACACCACAGCGGATATCTGTACCGTCTGCGCATGAGAATCTCATTGACAGGATACAGTGTAGCTTGGGGAAAAAGATCATAAGAACAAATCATTTCCATCTTTTCCATCCAGTTGTTACAATGTATCATGTTCAATTAAATAATTTAGATTTGTGGGTTTTGTTTTTTTTGACTTTGTATTAGGTAGTTCTTTGAAGTGAATTTACAAATGCTGCATTAATTCAATAAAAACTACACAACTATATATATATATATATATAACTTGAATGTAAAATTACTGTTTATACTTATGAAGTATATCTCTAAACTGTAATTTATTCCTGCGATGGCAAAGCTGAATGTTCAGGCATCATCCAGTCAAGTCTTCAGCATTTCATATTGATCCTTCAGAAATCATTCTAATATGTTTATTTTAGTGATCTCCAAAAGAACTTTCACTACTAGAAAAAAGTATTATCTAATGGTTGAAAACGTTTGTGCATGCCCAATATTTTTGTGGGGATGGAACAACCGTGATACATTTTAGTTTTTTCAGGATTCACTGATGAAAAGCAATTTCCAAAGGACAGCATTTATTTGAAATAAGAACTTTTGGTAACAAAAAAAAAAAAACAAAATATAAAAAAAAAAAATATTTTAGGGGACACCTTTTATTCTAACTATTAACTAGTTGCTTATTGGTGTTGCAACAATTAACGCGCATATTGGCTGTTTATTAGTACTTCTCTAACCTACATTTTAATGCCTTATTCTGCATGAACCATATTTTTAGATCCCCTAACTAAACCTAACAACTACCTTACTCATTAGTAATAAGCAAGCAAAGTTTTAGCTATTTGTCATGTAGAACACAAGAAAAACTACCATTCTACAGTTTGGGATAAGCATAACCAAAAAAGAAATTTGTTATTTTATTCACACAATAATGCAATTTAAACTGCATCAAAAGTGAACAGTAAAAATATTTATAATGCTTCCCAAAAAAATTATTTCTCTTGCCATAAAATTGCCACCACAGGGAATAATAAATACATTTTTAAAACCGAAAAAAGTTATTGTTAATATGTACCAATTCTCTCACAATATGACTGCGTTTATACTGTATTATTCTGGTAGCCCACTACTGGTAAAGCATAAGAGACTTCTTATATATAATATATTTTATGTCCAAACGTCTTGAACACGGACAGTGTATAACAACACACACACAACCTTCACCTCAACGGTCATTTTTCCTTGTTTCCTCAGAGTGGAGTCACGTCCACGTAGTACCCACGCTCAGCTATGACATGCACCCCCGTCCACTTTGGCCAGCTCGCCGCCAAACTGGCAGATTTTCTGGTGATTGCCCGTGGTGGTGTTCTCCACTATGGATACCTCACCTCCTGCGTTACAGGTCACACAACAGCTCTTCCTCAACCGCCCTCGTCTATCTCTTGATTAAGGCCAAAGCAGCAGTTCTCATGGGAATGGCTGTACGGATTCTGCTGCAGCCAGTGAAGATGCTTCATCTCAATGGGAGCTGCGCGCAATGCGCCCTAGCTCAGAAGATGTGGGGGGAAACATGGCTGCACTCTCCAAACGTCATTGTAAGGTGTGTCGTGGGTTCATGGTGCGGCCCAGCTGATCGGGTCAATCAGAACCAGCAATAGCCGTCTGGACCATTACCGCTCTGTTCAGGGCAGGTTCTGCGATCCTGTCCACAAATAATTACAGTTATTAAAATAAATAGGGTTGCTAAGCACAATTGATGTTGCACTGGGCAAACAGAGGTTTGCGTCGTCAGTCTGAAAGCAATAATGCATGCGTGAATAAGACCACAATCCACGCTTGGCTGCGTTGTAAAACTGTAGGCTGCTGTACAAATGAATCATTTGGCGTCTCATCAAGAGATGGAATGGGTTAGCACGCTTGCGTGGGTCGGACTTCGAGCTGATTGAAGAATTACAGACTGCATTAGTGCAGTCCATGAGTTCCAAATACGGAATGCAATAAGTAAATTCAATTGCAATGCATGCATTAAGATGCATGCTCGTGCCGTCGAGATTATTATCAGTTCAGTATATATATCCCCGCAACCGTATTCACATCAAACAACAAGCATATATGATTGAGCAACAAGATTGTGAAATTAGACACAGAACTACAGACTGCGAGACTTCCTCAATAACAATCGTGTAAAAAGTTCACAACAACAGGCGATAAGCATGCAATGTTGCTAGCTGTTATTTTTAAATCACACAACGTGATGCAGTTAGTGATTCATAATAAACAATAAAGGATAAAGTGAGAAACCAGACCTGCAAGCAAGTTCAACTTCCTATTTGCAGCACTGACAGCGGAGCAACAATGTCTCGCGATTTTATGTGTATGTATCGCGAGACTTAATGTTACCTCTACCTCTACAGAGTTAAACACAGTGTTCAAAGCTAAATAATGAAATTAATAAATAATAAAATATTTACGAACGAAGGCCAGTTACTCTTAATTCGAAGATGTGTATACATTTAGACAGGTAGACCTGTTTGTAAACTTTGAGTCGCTTTCACGCCACGACCCGTTCTGTTCACTAATAGTACATGAGAGGGGTAATACTTATATTATAAGGGCTCTTTGTGGAAAATCGGGATTCGGTAAAATACACCCTTCCTCAAGTGAGTGACCCTAAGCAAATAAAGCCTGTTGTATATGAAACAGAACATTGGAACTCTTTCTCACTATGAAGCCGAAATAGACAGTAGGCTCCTATTTTTGTGATAGGTTATAGGCAGACCTAGTGTAATGTGTAAACAATACTTGCTGTGTTTTCCATGGAATTCATGGTGGAAAAAAGACAGCTTTAACCTGCTTAGACCCGCATATATGGTTTACAATTTTCCTGCAGCTGCATTCAAAAAGTACATTAGCATGTTTTGAACTATTATGTATTTCATTGATTGATTGAATTAAGTGAGTGTGCTTGCTGTATGTTAATTAATTTATATGACTGGCTGCTAATTTTTTTTTTTGTTACAGCCCCCCCCATATGAAAACTGTTATCGCAGATGTTAACGATATGGGATATTCATACAATCTAGGTAAGTTTTCTCTTTGTTATTAGAATCACATTTCAAAATGAATACTGCCAATCTACTTTGCATATTGAGGGAAAGCCATTTGTATGCAACAAAGTGAACCATAAGCCTCGATCTAACCATTGATCCATGATTTGAAAGTGGCATGTTGAACCATGATACATTTTCCCTGCGCAATGTATGATCTAACTAATAGTGACAGTGTCCTGGTGGAGTTATCTGACCGGGGATTCGGTGTACAAAATTAGTCCTGAGGGAGAGCAGGAAAGGACTAATTAGTATCAACCCACTGCAAATTTGCTAAAACAGCGGTGAGCTTTCGTCGTGTCCAGATTCAATTCATCCCCTGTGAAATATAAAAAGCCTGCACTCACTGTTGGTAAAGATAGCTATTTAGTAGAATCAGTAATCTGATTTTTCCTAATCTTGACTTGGGCTTGTTATTAGTCCTGTTCATCTTTTTTCCTTTCTTATATCTTTTATAATCCATTAGCATCGACACCAATTCGCTGTGTATGATGAGATGACCTCACAGGACATTGTTGTCAATATTGTTTCTGACAGTGCAGCAACAGACAATTAATAAAAAAGGCCCATCAGCGACTACAAGATCCATATGTCTATACATGTGGAATGAAGGTATGATATCTCATTAGTACGGTGGTCGCGAAGTGGCAGAACAGATTACAGTTATGAAAACAAAATAAATTAAAACGCAAATGCAAATCGACAAAACAAAAAGGCACAATTCAGAAACCACACAACAGTTCAGAAAAAATTATAAGTCAGAAAACACAATGACAAATTTGAAAACAAACTAAACAGTCAGAAAACACACTGACAAATCAGACAAACTGGAAGAGGTAGATATAGTTTGAGACTCCCTTTCAAATCTATATTAGCAATCGTTTCTATTTACTCTAAGCGAAAATAGCAGTATTTTTAGCAATATGCTATTTACACTGAGTGCAAATACCTATTTACACTGTTAAAATAGCAGGATTTTTCGGCTACGTATACTTCTTGTTGCAAATAGGGTCAATTGATTGCAATTCAGTATTGTAGTAATTATAAAACAGTACGCAATAATATTGTATTGAGTGTAAATTATCATTTTACTTCAAATTAAATGGATGCCACGTTATTGGTACAGAAATCACTCCCTACACCTACCCTAACCTATACTTTATTTTCACCTTTTTGATATTTCCTTAATATTGAAAATAAATGCTTTAACGATGTGATAACGAGATTTGAAAAGGGAGAGAAAAAAAGTATGCAAACTACTTCTCCACGGCAGAATTGCAGGGATGCTGGAAACAGTCCCAGCTCTTGGAAAACACCGGCTAGACAATGACCAGTCAATCACATCAATCATACGTCAATTATAAAAATAATCAGTTACTGTCAATTATTTTTCATACTGAGTCGAATACCTGCGGGGTTAAAGGCGGACTATTTTAACTGAAACCCACTGGCCCATTTAATCTAGCACATTGAGCTATACCAAAACATCTTACAAGAAAAACAAATTTTATATTATTTGCATTTTAATCCATGGTTGCCTAACAAATACAAAACAGGTACTGTCATAAATATTAGACGGTATGATGAACAACCCTATTGTTACATAAGGAGACTCACACAGAGGATAGAATGAAACAGATTACTTTTATTGAAGGCAAACAGAGGCACCTGGGAGAAATGGCAGAAATGGTTTAATGTAGTTCACAGTTTGATGAGGAATGTAATGAAAGACTTGTTCTTACAGGAGATCGCGGATGAGACGGATGGAGGACCAGATGATCAGCACACAAACTCAAGTATAACCATTAAGGGTAATACCCACCAGAGACTTGGGAGGAGACAATGCTGGAGTGGAGCGCTGGAGAAACGCAAAGGAGGTAGGAGTATTGATATTCAGTTTTGAGCCAAATAACAGAGAGAGTCCACTTCAAATGAACGAGACCGGACACTGGAGTGGCGTGAGGGTGTGTGCTTAGAAAGCAGCTTGATGAGGGTGCCAGATGAGATGCAGGTGTGTGCGATCAGTTACTGAGGTGAGGGTGTGTGAGTGTGCCTGGCAGATCTGTGACAGCACCCCCCCACGGGCCCGCTCCTGAGGGTAGGATGGTGTAGTCTACCTCTTCCTCGGGGAGCAGGACGATTGGGATGCGTGGAGTGGAAGGCTCCCAGCAATGTGGGATTAAGGATGTCATCCCTGGGAACCCAAAGAACATTTTTTTCAGGGCGTAGCACGCCCAATCTACCAGGTTACTCCAAGAGACCACCATGGCGCCGGGAGTCCAAGATCTTGTTGACCTTGTAGATGGCCACCGTCCCAAGAGGATCGATTGAAGTGGGGTGTTCCTCTGTTGGGCCAAGCTCTGTGGGAACAGAAATGAGAGGATAGTAAGGTTTGAGCAATGAGACATGGAAAGATGAGTGAATTCTGTAGTGAGAGGGAAGACATTCTGACTGGGTTGTTAGGATGGTGTTTCAGATCTTCGAAGGTCTGGTGTCAATCTTTTGTCTGGGCGCACTGCCCGCTGGAGTGATGGTGTGAGCTACATCCTAGACCCTAGCGCTCTCTCGGAACCAGTAGTGACAGATGGAACATTGGGATGGTTCCTCAGAACAGGGGAAAGGGGTGGCGCGTACAGAGTGGAAAGTGGAAGGTTGGCAAAAGAGCGTTCTGCGTGTACTCGGACCAGCATAGGAATGGTTCCACGAGGTTTAGTGAAATGGCAGAGGGTGGTAGCAGGAAGAGACAATGTCTGGATTTCCTCTCCATCTGCAAATTTGAATGGGGATGGTATACAGAGGAGAGGATCATGGTACCACTGGAGGCGGAAGGGAAAAGGGCTGTGGTCAAACGGTCTGAGATGATGTGTTCAGGAATTCGATCGGATTTCTGAAGATGTGATTAAAACATGAGTGCCGTCTCCCATTGCCGGAGAGGGACCCGTTGAGGGGGAGAAGACGACAGGATTGGAAAATCGGACTCCACAATTTTCTGTACTAAACAGTTTCCATCAGAGGCAGCAAGTCCGTGATAAATCCACCCCTAATGTGTAGACCATGGGCAGATGGGAAAACGGGCCAGCAGAAGGTGTTTGCGCAGATGGTAAGGTGACAAGGGTTGTTTAAGATGGCACAGTCGGAAAAACGCTTGGACAAACCTTCTCACATCCATTGGGTGGGCGATGTTGGGCACCAGAAGGGGTCCTTTAACACGCGAGAGGGTGCGTGTTTGGGCCTCCTGGGTGGCCAGTGCCCAGACAAGAGTGAACTAGCGGAGTGAATCAAGGGAGATGGCTGTGCTCTGGTGACACGCTGATAAATCAGGTGCGACAGCCCGGCGAAGTGGTGGTGGAAGCATTGGAGGAGGTAGCTGGATTGAAGGTCTACTAGTATGGGACTTACGATGAGTTTTCTTTGGAGATTGATGGGTTACGGTTCCTCACTGATCTCCTCTGGGGTATGGAGTTTGAGAAGAGAGCATCAGCTTTCATATTCTTGGGGCCTGGACAATAGGGCAAATGGTAAAGTTGAAGCGTCGTGAAAAATAGTGCCCAATGTGCCTGGTGGGGGTTGAAGTCCTCTTGGCATCTCACAGGTATTGTAAGGCCTTATGAATCAGTGAGGATTATGAAAGGATGTGTGTGCACCCTCCAACCAACGCATCCATTTCTCAAGGGCCAGCTTGATAGCGAGGAGTTCCCTTTTGCCAATGTTCATAATTTCTCTCCGCCGGGCTGAGTTTGCGGGAAGAGAAGGTACATAGATGGAGTTTGGCTGGAGTCCTCTGCTGCTGAGACAACACCGCTCTTACCCCAGTGGTGAAGGTGTCCACTTCCACACAACAAAGGGTTTGTTGGGGTCTGGGTGGTTGAGGAGCGGTGCGTTGGTGAATGCCGTCTTTGAGTAGTTTGGAATGCCTTCTGTGGCAGCTGGTGACCTGGCGACAGAGACTTGGGCTTGTTCCTCAACAGACTGGGGAGTGGACAGGATGATGGAGCTGTAGTTGTGACTGAATGGTCTATATAAGTTTGAGATCCCAGGAAGCAGCTGAAGTTTCCTTGATGGTGGTCGGAACGGGCAAAGTTCATAATGGCTTCCGTCTGCCCCTCTTCCACCTGGATGCCACCCACTGCTGATGTATGTATCCAAGGAAACTGCACTGAGGATTGATGGAAGGAGGCATTTCTCAGCTTTGAGGGAAAAGATGGAATTCCCTCTCAGGCATTTCGAGACCTCCCAGCGAAACAAGGTGGTGATGTTCGGCCATGACTCCTGGGACAGGTAAAATGAGAAATATCATCTATATAGATCGAGGACAGACCGAATGAAGATACTCCTGGAGCACCTTGTGTCATGAAGTCTTGGAATACACGAAGGTGGAATTTACTAGGCCATATGGCATCGCCAGATATTCATAAATGGCCATTAGTGGAGGGCACGAAAGTTGTCTTCACACTCGTTCCTCTCACATATACAGATGATGTTGTAAGCACTGTGGAGGTCCAACGTGACGAAAACGTTGGCTCCACGGAGATGTGTCAAGTCCCGCTTGAATGAGGGGTAGTGGATACTGAAACTTCACCGTTATCTGTGTTGAGGGCACGGGACCCCCGGTAACGGACTATACAAGTAGCTTGTGCCGGTATTCGGTAATGCGATATCGCGGTAATGAATATGCACGATATTGTTATCGTGGGCACTTCTAAATAACGTGAATACTTATATATTACAAATTATGTCAGAATTTGGAATGCATTGTTTAACAGAATATTTTTCCCATCAACTGCTCAAAATGCACAACAGGGAACCAGCTGTATGCTGCTTGAAAGCAGCATGCGCTCTGATGTAAACAAGCACGTAAGAGAAGCACCTGGAGGAGGAACACGTGAGAGTACGCACTGAATGAAAGCAACAGGTGTCCACTCTCTGACAGCAGATGGGCGCTAAACTGCCGCCCTTACCCCTGTAAACCCCATTAATAAAGCAGCTGCTACTTTCTAAACCATTTTTACAATAATTTTAAACTAGCCCCTCATTTTCAGATTTGTGGTATTTGCTATGGTGTTCATCACAGAGCCAAAGATACTTTAATATTTAGACTTAAAGCTATTTATTTTTACAAACTTTTTTTTTTTTTTAAATCTGGACTACAACATGCCCTAGATATTGTTTGAATAGTGTTTTGATTTCTTTATTGGTCATTCACCACTTTACATTAGGGCTTCTTTAGTTAACCAACTGCCAGAGAAAAATTCTTCTGAACATTCATTAATCTTAGGTATTCCAATATTTAATAAACACATTGTTAAAATCGAAAGTTGCAACTGTGTTATTTAATGAGCTAACATGGATAAGACTTGTATTTTTTTAACAAAGATTAGCTAACTTCTGTAGCAAATTTAACTATTGCTCATTGTTTAGCTGTGCATTTATTGAATGAGCACTATGCGATGTCCAAACTGATTACACTACACATTTGTGATGTATTGCACTATATTTTATATGTAAAATCATTTTCTATTTTTAAAACTGTCTTAAATTCTTTTTAAGTCAATTTTTAAATAATTTTCAAAGTTCTTAAAACTCGCTTGTTTTATTTGAGGTTTTTCCTATTTTTCTTCATGTTATTTTTACTTTCTTTTATGTAAAGCACTTTGAATTACCATTGTGTACAAAATGTGCTATAATAATAAAACTTGCCTTGTGTTAATGCATTAAACTAAGGTTAACTAATGATTTCTTATTGTAAAGTGATACCTATTGGTCTTTATAGTTCTTTTGCACTTGAATGTGTAAAACTTTTAACTTTATACATTTTTTCTGTATTGCTATTTAAATTAATTGTATTTAAATGTTCCGTTATTTGTTTGTTATAAGAAAAAGTTATTTAACCTGTTATACACTGTATTATGACCACCTTTTTTAAAGCTAAATTTCAATCACCGTGATAATACCGTAATACCGTGACAAAAACATGATCAAATTATCGCAACAGGACAATTGATACCGGCATTTCACTATATACAAGGCCTCTGTCCTTCTTAGCCACGAAGAAAGAAACTCTTAGCAGCAGGGGATCGTGTTGAAGGGGCATGTAGCCTTGTTGTAAAGCCTTCTTCAATATACTCCTCCATGGCCTTCTGTTCGGGGCGAGTGAGCAGTGGATAAATCTTGACCATGGGGCACTGGTTCATCTGGAATCAGATAAATGGCTCAGTCCCATGGCCAATGTGGAAGGCAGCTGTGAGACTTTCTTCGGGCAAAGGAACGTCGCTAAAGGTAGCATAACAGGATGGAATCTCAACTGACTGTTTCTTTAAATGGACTTTCAGTGGACGTGGAAGTTGATGGTGAGGGTCTCGGAATGGTGCCATGATGGATGAGGAGTTTTGAGAAAAACCAGTCAGGAAACATCGTACTACGTGCCCCACTTCAGGACATCACCCATCTTCAAGGAGATGATGGGGTTTATGCTGCACAAACCATGGGCGCCCAAGAATCACATCAGTGGTGGAATCCTCCAGAACCCAGGAGATGGAGAGTTTCCTCATGCAGCTGGCTGACTTGTAGATGGAGAGTGATGTGAGGTGTTTGCTTATAAAGCCAGCTGGATGAGCGTGCAGATGAGGTGCGGGTGTGTGCGATCAGTACTCAGGCGAGGGTATGCACTGGGATTGGCAAGGTGGTGATGAGCCTAATCATTTACAGCTAATTCACACAGGAGTTCAAGGAGCATGCAAAACCAACGCTATGTTAAAGGACCATTTACATTACATGTTTTTATGCATTTTTTAACATGTTAATTTTTGGCCAAACTAATGGCCTGACATGCATTATATAGTGCTTTAAGTTTGTTTTTGTGGAAAGTGAAGCCAAAACATTCTCAGTATGGCCACTGTCATCTTGACGAAAATGACGTCATTTGGAGTCTGCGCAGTAGTGATTGTGAGTTGGAGCCTCGGTATCAAAGTCCTGCCCAAACTCCCACAGGCCAAATGCAAGCACACAATCTTGACACCATACCTCATTTTTATAGCATGTCATAACAAGATAAAAGCAAACTTCTTAGAAAAATTAACACTTGAACACTTGGCTTCACTTTTATGTCATTTCTGGCACACTTGGTGTGAACGGGGATCGTTTTGTGTAAATGCTAGCCAGGTTTCCACTACAGATTTGCGTAAAACTTGTGATATTTTAGAAATGTCGATAAAAAACCTATTGCGAATTGACGCCTTTTCCATTAACAGATGTTATGCAAATAAAACCAATTTTTTTTCCTCTCGCGATATAAGTCATAGCAACGGATGTTGGTAGGATAACCATATATTGCAGTCACCGCAACTAGCCAATTATTTATCTTTAGTGAAGCGCAGTGCGGAAAGTCGCTTCTGGGATCCATCTGAAACGTGCTGTTTTGCAGCTGGTATAAACACAAGCATTGACTAGAGTGGCTGGTGGCGGAGCCGTAATGCACCACAGTGTAATGTGTAGTGTAAATAAGGGGTTATCCAAGCATTAATGGCAAGGAAAGCCATGCATGTATACTTGAGAGCGGCCATGTATGAGGTGTTTATTTGGAGGTTTATAATACATTAAAAATTAAAAAACCTGTTTCCATAGCAGTTTTGCGATGCCAAATGTTTCCATTGCAGTTTTGTGATATATTCTTTTCTTTTCTTTTTTTGCAATATATGGCAGTTTTTGCGAATTGATGTGTTTCAATTAGGCATATTTTTCAATTTGCACAATTTGAAGGGTAATGGAAACACGGCTATTGTCATCTGTACACGAAAACTGCAAAAGAAAACCTTTTCTGTTTTTAGTATATTGCGGTTCAGGTAAACATACCCTATATACAAAATGAAACAAAGAGCTAAACCATACAGTGATTATAAATACACAGAATTAACTGAGGACCCAAGCAAGCAAAACAGGTGAATATGATCAGTAACTGCTGAAACAAGAGACATATGGTGTGTTCAAGTCATGCTGGAAAGATTTACAAGTTGTACAGACATGAACACCATGTCATATTTATGAGTGAGAAACTTTCCAAGTTATGGGCGTGTCACTGAGAAAATATCTTGTAGAAAATGTACATTGCCATCTTGCTTTGACCAAAGTGATTTGAATGTATTAATTACGACTTCCCAACTCATAAATACGAACTTCCCAGGAGGACTTAAATACAGTCATCAGAAACCAAGGAAACCAAAACAGGAACTAAACACAGGAATAGCCATATCCTCCAATGTGACATATCAGTATTGCATAATTTTTTTTGTCACTAATTTAACTGATTACACTTTATTTTGATAGTCCACTTTAGATATTCTTTTAACTATAACCACATTTCAACTACTACTAGAGTATTAGACTGTCTGCTTAATGTCTGCTCACACTTTTTGATGGTCCCCTAACAGACATATACTGACTATTAGTAACTTTGCACTTTGTAGAAGTAACTTAATCAATTAAACCCTAACCTAACAATCTAATAATACTCTAAGGAGAGTTAGTTAACATGCAGTTCCAAGTTACTTATAGTTAGTAGAATGCCTAAAGTGGGCTATAAAAATAAAGTGTAACATTTTAATTTATATGCTCTGACAGTGCATACACAGTGAACACAGTGCAATGAAGCTTAAAATGGCCCTTAAATTAGACAACAGTCTATGAGATGATGTGATTCATTGAGCAAAAGTTTGATATTTAAAACCTTGGTAAAAAAAGAAAAGAAAAAAAGAAACAAAAAAGAAGTGTTGGACTCTTTTGTGCATCTCTTGAAGCCCCCCTAAAACTCAAATTTACATGCAGATAAGTCATCTCTTTGATGCCTGTTTATATTTTCTGACCAACTTCTGTATCTCACCTGAACAAATAAATCTTTTGATTGGTGGAAAAAGTTTATCTTGACACATCTGTGGAAGCATCAGGCAGAAGATTATTCAACAGCTGACACGGTTTCTGCAGCCTTGGTGTGAATTAGTTCAGCATAATCTCTGTATTCTGCTTGATAGACTTCGTGACCCATCACAGTTTTATGCAAATCAGAGATTCTTTGGCGCAAGACTGGAAGATTCATATCAGTGTGCAGTTCTCTCATAACACATCTGAAGTGATGAGAGAGGGGACTTCAGTTTGTGCTGTGCCAAAATGCTGTGTATACTATCAGGGCAGAAGCTTCCTCGTACATCTGTGCGAAAGGCACAAAAAAAGTGAAAGGTTTTGTGTATGTAGCAGTAATCATCATTTCATTTTGGTAAAAATGCCAGTTCAAAAATAACTGGGGCTTCTGTCATGTGGTGTGAAACAGACACCCGTTTGAATGCTACACCTCAGCTGACTGAAACAAGAATACTTTAGTTGTTGAGTAGTTCATCCAGACATAAAATTTGCAGAAATGTACTCACCCTCAAGCCATCCAGGATGTTAATGGCAGAACCAATGTGAAGAAGTTTTGCATTGCATCACTTGTTCACCAATGGCGTCCTCTGCAGTGAATGGGTGCCGTCAGAATGAGAGCCCCAAACAGATGATAAAAACATCACAATAATTTGCAAGTAATCCATAACACTCCAGTCCATTAGTTAAACATCTTGTGAAGCGAAAAGCTGCATGTCTGTAAGAAACAAATCCATCAAGTTGATTTTTTCCTTGCAAATGGCTAGAAAAAAAAATTATCTGACCCTTGCCTTTTTTAATCATCTAGGCGATTCAACTTAAACACACATATACATGAACAACATAAATTATAAATGACTCTGGAAATTATGTCATATCATTATAGAATGTTGTTTACAAAAGTATGCAAAGTATATGAAATATTTTTGCTGATATGGGCCTAGAGAAATTTTGCCGCAACTAACTAAACTAAACTAAACTAAACTAAACTAAACTAAACTAAAAAACCTAAACATAATTTATTTCAGATAGTGTTCATTTTATTTATAATGTTTATAATGTTAATTTTTTATGCTCAAGCAACAAAATGTTATTGACAAAATTTAAATTATTATTTAAATAATTATAAAATGTAAATGTATTGGTTAGTAGAAATTTATTATTGATTTTATTTTACAATTACGGGAAATAACTGTTGCCTCCTTGGTAAATAATGTAAGTAGGCTATAATATAAAAAATAAAAACTGAAAATAAATAAATAAATAAATAAAATAAAAAGCCACTGCATGTTTTCCAGTTTTCTAAACCTTTTGAGTCTCAAATACTAAGAAATGCAGTTTTCTTGAAACATAAAAACCTGTCTCAGACCAACAGAATTATCCCAAATCTTGTCCTAACTAGTCAAACAGTTGTCTGAACAAAAAACAAAAAAAACAAACACACACACAAAAAAACGTCATATTGCTGAAATGTTTGCTGACTTCATTTAAAGCTTTTTTTGTTGTTGATTTGTCATTATTGTTAGTTTCTTGTTATGTTGTGATGTAAAGAGCTCATTATTTTACATTTCTTGATTGCCGCCATTCTTGAGGTTTGTGCAGGGGCGTAAATTTCGTCAAACTGTTGTGGTTGTCCCGTGACACCCCCAATGTCCGTTGTAGACATCAAGCAGGTAACGTTATTATTGCTAACATAGCGGACTCATCAAAAAATACATTGGCATCATCTGTATTAAAGAGAAAATAATCACTTCATCTGATGTTTAAGTGAATAAAATAGCCTTGACACTGCCTTGGAGTTCCACAATCTCTTGACTTTGCTCTCTCTCACCCAGACTAGACTCAAAATTGTGTGTGTGTGTGTGTGTGTGTGTGTGTGTGTGTGTGTGTGTGTGTGTGTGTGTGTGTGTAAAAGTGGAAAGCAGGCATTTGGACCAAAGCACTGTGGGGAGAGACTCAAAATGTTTCTAAACTTAAAGCGCATTTAGCCAGTTTGTGTCTGTGTTGTTTTACTACTTACACAATTATTTAAAGTATAAAACCCATGTTTGATTTACAACACACAGCATGGTTTTTGAATCATATTTTAAGAGGAGACACCCCCCCCCCCCCAGGATATTGGCTAAACAAATTATCTTTACTGATAAAAAAAAATTAAATAAAAAGCAATGTTAAGACAATTCAAAAGCCTTACTACATCAAGTTGCCTTTTTCATTTATTTATACATTTTCTCAACTATTTATTTTTTGCAGTGTCTTTTATCATAGCCCCGTCACGCAGGCACTCAGAAACACTTTAGCAACCACATAGCAACCAACATAATGCTGTAATCCAAAACATATGCAGTAAATTGCACGAAGAAAATGTATTATAATTCTATGCTCATACTGTGGTGTTCATTTGACTTTATCAGCCAACTGGTTAATGGTTAACCTTTAGGGGTTTGATAAACCTTGACTACAAATCAACATGGGTGTTAATTAACATTCCCACTAGACTAAACACAAAAGAGAGGTAGATATATAAAAGTAAGGCGCATTAACGTGTTTCACCATTTCAGAAAGCACCTGGCTGCTGTTAGTCTTTCCGATGGGTTTGCATGAGGCAAAACTCTGAGTTCAGCTCCATCTGCATTAGGGCTTTCATTACTGCTGCTGATGTGATAAGTCACTCTGCTGTGTTGTGGAGGCAAAGCTGAGTGACAACAAAAAAGTATGAAAAAGAGCTGAAAGCACCTCATTCGCCATCGCGATCTCCCAGCAAGACCTCTGACTAATTTATGGAGAGCCCTGCTCTCTCAGTGTGGGCCTTTGAAGGAAAGGGATGAGAAATGGTGCTTTGCATCTCAATTTCAAACCTCAGAAGAATAAAACACCCACTGTGTTGATGACAGATGTTAACATCTTGAGTCTTTGGAGAGATAAATGTCAATGACTTGTTTTATTCTTTTGATCAAATATAAAGTCAAAACAGAAAACACGCAGCCTCAGGCAAAAGCACCATTTTCCAGTGCTGGTGTTAACTTCTTCGTAGTACTTCTGTTGATTTTTCATTGTTTATCCTGGAAGGCATTACATGGACAAACCAGCTACAAGTGCATGCTGATATCTACAAGAAAGTCCAAGTAAATGTTTTTTGAAAAGGAAAAGGACTATGTCATTCCATACTTTGGAAAACCTTGGGAACAAAAACATTTTTCAAAATATATTCTTCTTTCATTTTCCACAGAACAAAGACCAACATGAGAGTGAGTAACATGAGAGTGAGTAAATAATGACAAAATAATGACATTTTTGGGTGATCTATCCCTTTAACGTGATCTATAACCTGAATGTGTTATGATATAATACTGCAAACTGCTTTTCTTATTTTCTTATTAAATCCTATTGCCCCTATTGCAGGTCCCATCTAATAGCAGATTTTTGTTTTCCAAATGGTGAAATCTCTCACATGCAAACTCCAGCTGGGTTGGTTTTGGACATTTCTGCAACAAAAGCTTTCATCTAGCACCCATTTATGAAAAGCATGTACAATTGTAATCTTATGCCTTGTTTCTCAAATCTCTGTCATGGAGGATTGTGACTCTCAAATTTGCAGAAATGCTCAAATCCAAAGTTGCTCCACATTTTCCTGTTCCAGTGTCATGAACAAAATGGTCTGGAACTCATACTCAGTGAATCTACTTCTGACATGTGTTTTTATATTAAGATATTTTACTTTTTTTTAACGTGTGAGATGCAAAGAAATTATTTTTTGCTTCGTTTGAATCACCACAGCTGAAAACAGGTGGAATACAATCAAATAAACATGAGAATTAGAGAAGACAGACAACAGAGATCATTTAAATGTATCAAAGGGGCATTAATAATTCTAATTTTATTTTTAATCTATTATGTTTTATATATATATATATATATATATATATATATATATATAAAACAACATAATTGGTATATCACGTTTGGTATATATATATATATATATATATATATATATATATATATATACCAAACGTGATTGGGCATGCAGTAAAAAAAAAAAAAAAAAAAATGGGACAGAAAATAGTAGGAATTGTGCCACCTGCAGGTTTGACTCTAATACTACATATATTTTATAGACCTCAAACAGTGGGATTATTGATTATTGAGATTATATTACTCATCTGTGATCGTATTTTGCTGTGATCGCTTTTGTAAAATTATCTTTCAAATATTTACGTTTTAAGAGAAAACACTCGAAACAGGTTTTAAACTGCTGTTTATTAATTTTCTTTTTGTACTCGTGATGCAGCAATTAACCCTGGGCTGCGTTCAGCCCCGACAAAACGTTGGAAAACGTTTTTTAAACGGAAACGGTGGCGTGTTTGAACACCCTGTTGTGATGACGCAAGCGTTGCAACTATGGCAGCTGAGAAGGCCATTCTCTGTGTTCTTTTTGAAGAATTTTCGGAGCCTGATGATATTGATATAAATACTTGTTTAATACTGCAAAGAGTACCCTCGATGTTACAGTCACTGCCCTTGCCGTCCAGAATGAAAGAGAACATCTTACCAAATTCTGACTGAAAACACATCTATTTTATCTCCTGGTAGCTAATCAATTCTAATTTAAATTATTTTATTTCTAGTTCTTAATTTTTAAATACCTTGTATTAATTATCATTCTCATTTTTTGTAAAGCACTTCATTACCACTGTGTATGAAATTTGGTATATAAATAAACTTGCCTTGCAATGAAGTTAAAAATATAAACAACTACATCATCATGGTAATATGCTATATTTTACTATAAAAAACTCTTACGGCAAACATGTCTTCTAATGTCTTCAATTGTTGCATATACCGAGCTGCAGCGGACACATTTGTAAACTACTTTAGGACCCATTGTGCGAGGTGTCTCTTTAATACCGCGTGGTTTATATACATGCTGCCGCTGATTGGGCCGACATTTCTGACAAACCCACCAAACAAGAGAAAACGCATCTCAAACCCGTTGCACACCCTTTGCACACCGTTTCCAGGAAACGTGTCGTTCAACCCGGAAAACGTAGCAAAACTTTGCGCACCGGTGTGAGCTTGAACGTGCCCCTGGTAAAGGTCAAGACTAGCCAATGGGGAGAGATCAGCCTGGTTTTCTAGGTGATTTGAAGGTTTTTTTTATTTAATTTAATTTAATTTTTTATTTATATTAGGCTATTTATTTTCGAAATTTATTTTTCATTTATATTCTATGCTATGAAAATACTCTTGTCAAGTTAAAAAAACTAGCCTGCTGAAAAAAAAAAAAAAAAAAAAACAGAAACCATCACAGAAATTCTAATGGTTTCCACAACAAAAAGCCATTACAAACATTACAAAACCATCAAGTTTTAACCATTAAAACCATTAAAAATGGTTTTCTGTAGTGGTGTTTTTGGACATATTCCATTAGGATTTAGTGGTTTAGTGGTTTTAAGAGTCTAATTCACTACAAGTTAAATTTTTAAGTAAATTTTGTTAGTTTTATAATTAGATTTATAGTTATAAAATTATAAATGTAGAGTATATGAATTATGCAACATATCGTGAATTTAAGGGGCGCTACATCCAATTATCTTGAGACCAATTGGTTAAAAGTAATCACAAAAATGGCTAAGAAAATGGTTTTAGTTCTGAAATGGTTCTTCAAATTTTCTGATCAAAACTTTTTCCTCTGATTCGGTTGCAGCATCTGACGTCATTCATGTGACACTGAAGACTGGAGTGATGGCTGCTTGTTTTCACCAAAAACTTAAGACTTTACCAATAACTTCAGAAAATGGAGCTTTGCCATCAAAAGAAGGAAGAATATAAAAAAAAAAAAAAATTTTAAATTGTAAAAAAAAAAAAAAAAAAAAAAAAAAAAATTCATCTTACCTTTTCAAATCATACTTTGTTCAAATAAATATAAATAAAGTCCAAGATGGTTAAAATGAAAACTGACAGCCTGTTTAAATTGTGTCAAAATGACAGCTGTTGTAAATACTGGTGAAATTTGGATTAACACAACGAGACACTGATAAAATAGTTTATTATTTAACTATTTCTAATGTCTCAACACTCTCAAAATCTCAAGCACCTTTTTTAGTGCTCAGTCCTATTCTGTACATGTGGGTTGTGACTCTTTACAGGGCCACTGCTACAAAAATGAAAGCAAGAGCATAGTCAGTTGAAACTGTAACAATAGCATTCTGGCGAAAGAGATTTGGCAAATGCTGCACTGCATGTTTGTGCACTGGAGAGTGTCAAAAGTTTCTATTTACAATGTCTTTTTGTAGCTATGAGCAATGCAGCCAATCATAGACATATCTGTTGATTTCTTGAACACAGTGGGCAAACCTGGTAAAAGTGCACAGTGAAGCCCAGGTAGCAGCAGTGCAGATGTCCACCAGGGAGACCCCTCTAAAGATGAAATGGCCAGAGTGGAGGAACATTATATATTAAGGTAGTTATTATTTTGGAATGAGTGAATTTGTTCTGTTGAACTGTAATAATGTTCAGATATCACACTGCTTAAAAAAATAAAATAAAGGCAGTGTACCTGCATGATGGATGAATTTAAAAATCCTAAAAGTGTATATTCATATAGACTACTATTCAAACTTTTTTGTAAGAAAAGAATACCTACTGTATATACAGCAAGGATGCATTAAATTAATCAAAAATAACAGTAATGACCGTATCATGTTACAAAAGATTTCTATTTCTAATACATACCATTCTTTTTAACATTCTATTCTTCACAGAACCTTGAAAAATGTATCAAGGTTTATATATAAAAAAAAAACTGATAAGAAAGTAAATGTTTCTTGAGCACCAAATCAGCATATTAGAAAGATTTCTGAAGGATCATGGGGCACTGAATGATATGGCTACTGAAAACTCAGCTTTGCCATCAAAAAAAAAAAAAAAAAGACAAAATATGTTAAATTGAAATAATAGAGACTTCTTTCACACATATTAAAAATATACCTTCCCCAGGATCTTACCGGTCCATTAAGTTCCCCCTTACAAGTTGTGATATTACAGAGACAATATTTTCCATAAGCCACGCAAAATTATTTAATATATAACTGTTTTATTATATCACCCAAACAACCTTTCATGAATCTCAGGGATAAATTACATGTTAATGTCTTATGGTTGCCTGGTACATTTTGTTAAATTCTTCATTAGAGTTCACAAGAATGATTCACACGCCACATCCGATAATAGATAATATCTTATTATTGATGTACTGCATAATGTGCCTTTCATATCCGTAATAAAGACTCTACATGAGATATATATATACAACATGTTCAGATACACATCCGTCAATACTCAGTGACCTCAAAGGTAGAACGGGGCATATTCTCGAGATATTCTTCCGTTTATAATGAAAACAACAGTTCACGCATGGGAAATTCATGTGGATTTGGAAGGCTGATGCTGATGGCATGGCGAGAAAACACCATAGTCCGTTATAGATCAGTTCATAAAACGAAAGATAAAACAAGGCATATGACGATATACATCACTCCACTTCCAAGAAACACTCAAAAAGAATACCAAACGGCAACATTTGATGTGTTTAGTGGTGGATACACTCTGAGAATGATCATGCTAACAAATATTTTTACATGGAAAGCAGAAATAAGCAGTGAAGCTAGTTCTCTGATTGCAGTCTACAGTATTTTAGTTCCCTTTAGCTGTGCAACAAATGCTATTTTACTCAAACCTGTGCCTGAAATAAGGAAGCCACTGAAAAGAGTAACTGAGCCGCTCAAGCTTGGACTTTATAAAGTAAACTTTGGGTGTTTGCAAGGCAGCGCTGTAATAAAACCTCTTTTTGTGCTTCTACTCCTGACTAGTAAAACACAGCATTAAGCATCCACTGTTTCCTAAAATTCACCATCTACGGCCAACACTGTATATCAGACCACTTGTCTGGGTACTTTATAAAATAGTTTAGACTCAACAACAATATTTTGTGTCAATTTATTTATTTTATGTAATTTGGTCAACGTTCTGCATTAGTACACATCCTCATTGGCCTGTTCTTAGCATATATTTTATATTATATACCTTAGTCAGGATAAAATGCATATTTAATTTGACCCAATTTTTTAAAAATGCTGTGTGAAAGATAGACGTGCAAATGTTTGTACAATACAAAAGTTTTGTTTCCGCTGGAAAGCCGAATGATTGACAGTGAGTACACAGCCCATTGAAAAGATTGATTTTTATGCCTCAGTGCATCTTTTTAAACTGTGTCAAATTAAATATGGATACATTATTTTTAAGCTTATTGTATACTTCTGATTTTATGCATACACTAGGGTATGCGTACAGTGTACATTTTTTATCAGCAGCACAGTCAGATATTTCTAACCGTGGGTCTGTTCCAATGCCAACACTTGCGGTCTTGGCCACTTGAGAGCATGTGCACTTCAGAGCAGTATTTGAAGCTCATTCTTGTTCAGAAACTCACATGGCTCAAATCTGTGTGATGTTAAAACAAAGTGTGCATTTTAGTATAGGTTAAATTCATTGAATATTAAATATAATTTGGTAGTAAATTGTGAAGTATAGTAGCAGAGACACTGAACAAAGATGAAACTTACTAGTGTGCATATGTCGAACAACTGTGTTCATGCACAAATAATGAATGGAATATGGCAATGCAGTTTACGTATCAATATTGGCTTTACACCTCGAAGACTATCTTATATTATTGGTTGGTTCTGGAAAAAATACGGTCAACAGAAGATACATGAGTGGGTGTTGATGATGCACTTTTAATCACCGAACCAAAGCTCAAAAGCTAAATTTACCCAAAACATTCACTTGCTGCCTTGCAAGCACAAGTTTTTTGTTCAGGAAATGCAAATCTAGCCTACATATTGCACTGAAAACTTCGCTAATATAAGTGTTTTTATATACTGTATAACTTCATTTAACTTTTTTTTATGGTTGATAATCTGATTCTCAAGGAAGGTTCATTAGGTTTTTCTGCTAAACGGTATTCTTCCGTTTAATAAATTCCCTATGAATTGATTGGAAGCACTCAACCAAAATGTCTAATGTTCTGTTCTTCAGCATTAGAGTCTTTAAAAACGCAGAAGCACAGAACATGGACACCAGCCATACACTTGTTTTCAATTAAACATTTAAACAGTCAGCGGCACTTAAAATCTTACTGCAAGTCTGCGTCAGTCAGAAGTGCATCAAAAGGACAGTGATGAGCGGAGAGTTAATGGAAAGGGGGTCACATTCACACAGGCACATGTACACTAACACACAGAAAAATAAACTCAAGATGTGATTAAGGCATTCGACGAAATATTGCATGTAGCCCCGATGTTATATGTCCTTCTGATTTCCAAGCAGATAGATCTCATATATTCTGCAGATGAATGCAGCCAAATGGAACTCAAATAATGATCGATAAGCCAGTCATTTCAGAATATTCCATGTGAATGAAGCAATCCTCTTTGGACACTAAGGGCATATTTGGTTTGGGTATCAGTTTTTTCAACACCAGCAGTATTTCGGAGGGACACAGATCAGCAGTCCGATGATAAATAATTCTCAAAATCAATTGAAAAGTTCATAATTATGGTTTGTAGAGTAACAGTTTACTTCTGCATTGGACTCTAGGAACCAAAATGGCCACACACAGAGTTCCAAAACCATACAAAAATGACACATTGCCATCTAAGAAGGCTGACAATGGGAGCAGGAAGTTGGCCATTTGCTGTTCGTTTTTGTCACCCTTCTTTTCTGCCAACAAATACCAACCTAAAGTCAGTGCCAATTTTTGTACCTTTGAAGTGGGATTTTTTAAGATGAAAATAGTTTCATCGTAATTCTCAGACCCACTCCTGCATGGATCGCTTGCAGTACAGTATGTGGCGCTGCGTATCCTTCCTCTTGAAGCGGAACACGGTGTGTAAAGCAGCACCATCATGCACAGGGCCCAGGACGCAGGGTGATGGCGATGGCCACCGCTTTTCTGCTCCACCACTGCTCTCCAGCTTGAGTACGATATCAACATCATCATTGTCATATTGTGGTGGTTCTTCTTCTGGTGGAGGGCTCCAGTCCCCAGTCGGGGGGTCGGACGGTAAGCCGGTCGCAGCCCATAAAATCACGCAGGATAGACCTGGGGTAGCCTGGCTCCACTCTCAGCCTCTGGTTGTTGAACTTCCAGTACTCCTTCCCCTTGTAGAAGTATGTGAATCCTTAGGAGAAAAGGAAGACAGCTCATATTGAACTACTGTATGCATACTGGAAAACATAACCATGTGTTATTCTTAGTTGAAAAATAAGAAATTTAAGTCTAATGATATTAAAACTCAAGTCAATTATTTGTTACTAGTAATACATTTTGTTCATCCGGTACTCCAAGTTCCAGAGTACTCCAAGAGTGTCATCATATTTATCAGGTCTGAAACTGCATGGTACAAAAAACAAAGACACCATAGCCATATAACTGTCTGTACCTGTGCCATTCCAAAATAAAATAAAACATAGGTATGAATGTGCTCGAAGGTCCCCATCTGACACTAGTGGTTCAATTATGAAGAAGAAGAAGTACGTCGATGTTATAACCTAATTTCTGCCTAGAATTGATTGTCCCTCAAAAAACTCAGCAGGAACAAAGAGATTTATGAGGAAGAGCCACCAGAGAGGCCAATTATAGCCCAGAGATCACCAGATCCATAAGACACACTACTTGCACAGAGAACATAGTTCGGAGAAAACTTCTGCCAGTCAACACAGTGTCCTCCAGAGTGAACCAATTACTTAAACTCTGAAACTCTGGAGGGAGTTTACGATGGAAAACCCGAGTTGTAGAGCATTTATACAGTCTAGTGGCTCAACAATATACTTATATGTGGTGAAATACACTTATATTGGATGGAAAAAGTAATAGGATACCTGACTAGGGACATCTAATCACATCGCATTCTAAATACATATAGACTCTAATAGAAAAGTTGGTTCTCCCATTGCAGCTATAAGAGAGCTTCCACTCTTCTGGGAATGCTTTCACAAGAGTTTTTTGGAGTATTTCTGTGAGCTTATTTGCTAATTTATAAGCAGTAGAACACTTGTGACCTCAGGCACCAATGTTGGATGTGAAGGCCTGGCTCGCAATCTCCATTCCAGTGTCAACCCAAAGGTGTTCACTGCGGTTAAAAGTCAAGGCCTCTGTGAGGGGCAAGTCCACTTCCATGCTGGAATAGAGAAGGGTTTTCACAAAACTTTTCTCACAAAGTTGGAAGCACATCATCACACTAATCAGAATCTGGCTAATTCGGTTTCTCGAACGCACCTGTTGTTGATGATTAGTTTATGGCTGTATTGAGTTTATCTGAAGATAACTGCGACATTCATGGTTTGGTTTAAAAAGGGGGCTATGTAATTGATACTCTAAACCCAACGATCAGCAATGCAGCGATTTGGCTGGCGGCAAGGACAGCAAACATAATGACATCATATAATTTAAAAATGACACCTTACGAAAAACTTGACAAATTTCGGCGACGTTATAACCGAACCAGTTCAAGCGATACAACGACTAAATTTTATGTAATAGACAAATGAAATGTGCACTGTTTTTATTTTATGTTTCATTGATTTTTACACAATTCAACAATTATTTTATATTCCCGTTTTCTTATATTTGTCCAGGCTTTACATTTTTAATTTCAATTTAGGTAATTAGCAATTCAATTTATTTTATCTTTCAAACAGATTTGTTATGTGACAACATTAATTAAAGTTTCTTAAGGGTCATGTTATCTGCATCTCCTGCGCTCCATCAAGCCACTCCCATAATAGCTGTCATCACTCAAATTAATGCACGACTCTATATTATCTGTATAGCATGTAAGACTCTAATGCAATTATGAAGTAATTCTTTGATGACAAATAAATCTTTCAGTGAGTAAAACCTGGCTGTGTCTATAGTATTATAGATACACAACATTATTATATCATTTTTAAATATTTTTAATGGATTATTATTTAAAGATGATCGTGCTGGATCAGTAGGATACTCTTGTAATAAAGTAGCTGGTGGCTGGGTACGGATTGTAAGTATCAATTTTACTTAAAAAGATGCAATCTATTCCTGTTTAGAATTGAATAAGTCGCTCCAAAGCAGGTTTAAGCTGTACGGACCTGTTGCCATGACAACCAAGTCCAGGATAAGCTTCGAAGAACAAACTTTCCAAGATCATGCCAAATCTCGTCAAAAAATCTAATCCAGCTAACTGAGTTAGCAACGTACGAAGCAACGGGCCCGTGGCATTCCCCAAACCCAGACCTCCCATAGGACTACGAACAGAGAAGAAGTGTGATTTGTTACTCCACAGAGCAAGTTTCCACTGCTCCCGATTCCAGTGGTGGTGTGCTTTACACCTCGCCTTACAATGCTTGGCATTGTTTTGGTGAAGTGAAGCTTGCATGCAGTTGCTGATATTAATATCAGTGGAAGTTTATAATCAGGCAGAGTGTTTCTTTACGCACCGATCACTCGACGCACTTGGGACCTTTATGTGGTCATCTGCCTTTCATGGCGAGTTGTTGCTGTTCTACTTGCTTCCCACTTTCCAATGAATACCACTTACAGTTTAACCATGGATATCAATAATTAAAAGGTGTTGTCCCAATATTTTTGTCCTGTGCAGTTAAAGAAAAACAGAATATTTCATTTTGTAACTAAAAACATTTAAATAGATTTTTTTGTAAGTTTTTATTTTTTTTTATATGCATATCAATTTTGGGCCTTTATGCAATTTTACATTAATAGACTAATAGACTTAGCATATTGCATTTGTTGAAATAATAATAAAACCTACATAAAAAGTCACAACTCAACGTGTCTGAGCATACTGTATGTGTAAACCAGCAGGCCATGGCACCAATACAAATGCAATTATAGCAATAAGTTAATTTTGAGTTAAGGTAACTGTGCAATCGCAATGGCAATATTTCAAAACTAGATTCGCAATATTGAGCGAATGTGGTTTTGGGGTCTTTTGCAAGGCACTTGCATGTCAGCTAAGTCATTTCAGTGTCCTCACCATTTGCTTTGTCCACAAATGCTCCCTGTGGAGGAGTTGGTATGCCTTTCCACACAGTAAATAGGTTTTGGATATCCAGGGTCCATGGTTCTCATATCCTCATTGTACCTCCAGTATCTGTAATAGTAGACAGAGACAGAAAAAACGGTCTCAGACATTATGGAACAGTCAAGTGAAGGCGGTGTCCACTGGGTCCCATTGTACACTGTAAGCTATAAGCTAATAAAACTGGACCTGTCCCCTTTGATGAGTAGTAGTTTGGCCACGTCTTCCCACCAAACCAGCTGTTTTCAAATGCTCTGTGGGGCATTCCACTGCCAAAAAAGAGGAAAGGTCCTGAGGATTATGTGGGCTGTAGAGTTGTATCATTAAAAACCCAGAACCGGTTTTGCCTTCAGAAATGCAGAGAGAGAAAGGAAAAGATTGCATTTAGTGTAAACATGCATGCGTGTTCTCTTCTAGTATAATAATAGTATCTATTATGATTGTAATAAATAATAAAACCGAATGATACTTACTGGCTGTTTTCACACCTGTAGATTGTTTCCTTCTTGGTTCAGTTTTTCACTTTACAAGGGCAGCATTTGAAAGCTGCCCAAGCTGTTTTTTTTTTTTTTGAGTTGGCTCCACAGTTTGATGTCAATGTTCATATATTCACATCCAGTTCACAACCAGTTTAAGAGGAACTGTTAACTAATGTGGCTCACCCACCGAATCACTACACTGCTGCTTTTACAATTTTTCATCACAAATTCCAATTCATGAACGATAATTACGCTTGGTTAATGGGTCCACTGCGGTCAGAATGCTTTCTCAGCACTTCCCAAAATTGCTCCAGAGTTTGTGTGTTTTCTCTGTTATTTTGGTGCAGATCTGAGTGGCAATTGCTACGGTATTATATATGCTTAAATGATGAACATGCCATTGCAGGTTCTTTGAAACTAAACTCCAAAACAACCAGGTGTGAAAACGCCCTTAGTCGACCTGAAAGCTGAGCTCCTTCCTTCACCTTATTCACGTCTATATTTAGCCTGTAAGAATTTAAAGAGTTGGAGGAAATAAATCTTACCTTTGAAGAAGAACAAACTTCCCATCGCTGTTTTCGTTAGACAGCATCGACTTGGGAGTGCAGGACCTCTCAGAAGTAGTTCAAGTAGTTGATTGGCACGGTGTATCATGCGCACCACAGAATTCATCTAGCACCCTCCAGAACCAATGATCCTAAATAAGATTGGGCTGGAGTTAGGAAACATACAATTTATGATTCTCTACTTCCCCCCCCCCCCTCAGTGAAAGCTGTGTCATTAAAGTCATACCTTGAAGACGAACAGATCCTGTTCGCTAAGGATTGCCAAATTGTTTGAAACCTCCGTCACAGATGTTGTGTTTTGGAGTTTGGGGGTGGGCTTGGTTTTGAATTCTGTGGAGGGCGATGAGGGAGACCCTGTCGGTCATTGCTTCGCGTGGGGTTTCCGTTGGTAGGTGCATGCGCGAGTGAGGAGCCGTAGACGGTCTGTTTTTAAAAAACCAGGCCCCCCAACAATCTTGTAGGCTGGGGCATTTATGTGTCTGGAGGGACCTGCACGAATGAATGACAAAATTCAACTCATCAATATTGGTCGATAAAAGAAAAAATCTTTCAAAAGATGGTAGTTGAAATCACATGGCAAAGTTCAAATAACATGAAACTTGAAATAAACGTTTATTCCATTTTCACGACATGGTACTGACTTCTAAAAAGATTAGTTAAACCCCCAGATATAACATTTTGATTTTAATAATGTAGTAGGGAAATGTTTGAAATTAACATAAAGATTACAAAACGCTTTAGAAGTTCTTTTTAATTGTTAGTTCATGGGGGGGGGGTTAAATAATGTGATACAACTGGAACATTATTGTAAAATGTTTACCAATACATCATTTTAAAACAATCTACTTTTTGTTAAAATTTTTTACTTTTACACAAATATTATAAATTCTTAATTTTATAACTATAAAAAGTATTATGTATTTACTCATATTTAAGTTATAGGAAATTAAATGACCCATAAAAGTCAGGTAACCCTTTCTTGTCAAAAAGGTAGCAGTTAAGATATTTTAAGAAGCGTTTTTTTGATCTTGACAGAGTCATGGAGGGTCTGCAGGGGTAGTCAATCAAATCAATCAATCAATCAATCAATCAATCAATCCATCAATAAATCAACTCACTCAATCCTTTAATTGATTTGCCATGTTGTTGCAACATTAAAAAATGAAATCTGTTTTGGCAATTTGTTCAAGAATTATCAAGCACTGCATCATTATTTTGTTACTTTTTTTCCCCATAGAAATAATAATAAGAGATTATGCCCAACTACATACAGTTGTTCGTTCAAGAATTTCGTCAAAAAAAAAACATATATTTGAATGAAAACAGATCACCATTGCTTTTTCCTTACCTAAGAAAATCATTAAAAGTTTAGTTACAAATTCAAACAAGGTCATATACAATAAATGAATAATGCAAAGTAGTATTATTTTAAGGGCTGTTGATAGGCAGTTATGTAAGACAGATTCGTAGGGGTTATGCTGTTGTGTTGTGCGGTAGTTCTGGTTGAAATGCAGTTGGCTCACCCGCAAAACAAAAAGTCAGATAAGCCCACCCCACCACCATTTCTATAATAACCTGGCTCAAGTATGATAAGGTGCTTAGGCCTTATTGTTGTCATTTTAGTGTCAATATCCTCTAACCGTAAGTTTTTGATCAGTGTTACTGTACAACAGGTATTGTGCAAAGCCAGAGGTAGATTAAACTGCACCAGATATTATTCTCTGTGGATGTCACTGTAGATCCTCATGAGCGCAGTCTGCAACTCTCGACTGTCCATATACGGATAAGAATGGGAGGCCGCATTATAGCCTTGTGGGTGCCAGCAGATGTCATTCAGACAACTGCTCACCACGAAACAGTAACACCGCAAAGCATTCCAAAGATCATGGACTGCCACATGGAACAGAGGATTACCGGATGTCACCATAGACCTAAGGAGGGCTGTATAGAATACACGAGAACACACAATGACCAATAATAAATGACCGAATAGCAATCCACGATTTGCTTGTTTTTTGCTGTCTCGAGATACTGTCGTGTATCTTGGAGGTGAGAAGCATCTGGCATTGTGACCTCACCACTCAAGTTCCCGATCTGAGAGTCAGTACAGCTTACATGTTGTAATGTTCATGTGTAGAGTGTTTGGGGCATAGACAGAAAACAGTAGCTTAAGGAAACAGTATGCCAAAACAAAGGATGCCCACATTGCTGTGTATTATACAACAGTGTAACTGGACAATATCATTCCATGCTACCCCTACATTCTGATACTGAAAATGTTATGTAATGCCTATGCCTGTACGCAGTCGCCGTAAGGTATCTGTATTAAATGCTGCACACGTATGTGTAAAAGGTCCAAAACGCACTTCTAAGGTAATTTTTTGGTGTCAAAAGAGATGTTACTTGCAGATATAGGGTACAGTATAGTTTAACTTAAAAGGCTAATTTACATGTACGGCCTTCTACCAGACGAGCAAGATTTTTGACTCTTGAGGTCAACCTGAGAAACTGTTTAAAACGTTTTAATAATGGTAGCGAACATACGGAAGAACGAACTTGTTTTCGATGATCTTTAGAGTACTCTCGTGTTTTTGAGGTTTAATGTATTGCCTCGTGTATGGCTTTTGACTTAAATACTGACACACACATGAAAATTAATTGAAACTGTCGTTTATGTTGTGTTAATTGTAGTGTGTTACTTTAATGACAACTAAATTTTTTCCAATGCTGTTAAGTCGTTTACAACACATTTGCTAGTAATTTTATCATAATTACATTGGCTATCATGTGACCATATAAGTTTTACGTGACATTCAAAAGTATTTTTTAGCGTACCATAAATGACCTTGTTAGTTACATTCAAAAAAAGGGGTATACTAAACCAAAAAAACCATCGTATTTTCCCGTAATAAGAACTCTTTAAAAAAATGAAAAATAAAAAAAAAAATTTATGCTTATCAGTTGAAACTTCATTTTTTTTTTTTTCATGGGGGTTCCACCTAATCTCTGAACATATCACAAATTTGGGTTGTTGTTTCGCGCTACTTATACTATATAGGGTCTCCAAAACACTTAGCATATAGCGCATGAGTCATAGGAACTTTTGTGGTCCAGTAAACTTTATTTTAATGGTCGTACTTGTTTCATAATTTTACATTGTAACTTAATACTCTAATAACAATAAATTGTTGCATAATTAGAGCACATCCTTAATTTTTAAACCCCTAACCAGATAGTAAGTATGTGGAAAATATTATTACTCAGTAATAAATGTATAATTACGCCTGTAAAGGACACCTTAGACAAAGTGTAACTGAACTATTGATTATGGTGCTGTTTATGGTACATTTTTAGAGCTTTGTACAATCTAATCTGGTAACAGTGAGTGAAAGTGAATGGGAGGCATTCACTTCTAAAGTGACCTGTTAAAAATAATCTCCTAATTGCTGTTTATTTTATAACATGTTGATGCCAATCAGGCTTAATGTAAAGAAAGAAACCACACAGTGTGTGGTCCATATAGACTGTGGTGACTTTAATGAGGCCTGAAAAACCACAGGAAGCTATTATGCCATGCACGTGTAACCTCAAGAGACGGCATCAAAACAAACAGCCGAGGTCCTGAGTGACAGACGGCAGTAAAATGCCATTAGTGAATGTAGTTGAAGCCATTGTCTTACTGTCTTGCCTGAGACATTTTGTGAAAGAGATGAGCATCTTAAAGGCTCTCTGCATCCAGTCGGCCGCAGGTAATTAAAGCTGAGTGCCTCTAAGTTTGCAGCTCGCAGTGAAGTGAGGGATCTAAATTACCTCTCATTTAATGGGTACACACCATAACGCAAATACTACATATCCAACAAGTTGGACACCTGACATGCACACAAACCTCAACATGTAAGACCATATCAGGGAAGAATCCTTGTGCAACCAACGAAAGCGATGATTATGTTGCATTGGTTTAGAGCCTGATCAGTGTCATTTCTGTGTCATACATTTACTGGCTGCTGTTTTACGTATGCACTTAATACCACGCACAGATGGATTTTCAGCAGTCGTTTGTGAAGGATGCAGAAGATTACTGAAATCTGACAGAGTTTTACTGGGAAAGCAACTTCACCCAACACAATCTAGAATGGGTTCTTTTAAATGTTAGAATTGTGATCATGTCTGTATGTCATGAAATGAAAACAGGGCGAAGAAAACACATTTACAGTATCTTGTTAGAACGAAGTTACCATATCTAACATTTAAGGGGATTTTTCATCATGATTACCTCTCTGAATACTTTTAGCATGTTAATGAATATGAAAATGTTAATGTATTTAGTCGTGGTGGATTAGATATAATAGGCATACATAATCTGTAGCAGAACCAGACAGGTGGAGCTGGGGGGAGGTAGGGGATTTCAAAGGAACTCGCATGCAGGCCCAGCTTTACAGCGAACAACTGAATCAGTTGAATCAGTTTAACCAATGATGTGCAAGCAACCTTATTGGCCTACGTAAATAAAGTTATCACTAGAAAGATTGCATGTATGTTGTGAGGTTTCAGGAAAAAAAAAGGCTGAAAGTTATTTATAAAGTACCATTCAAAAGGTTACCTCACGATATCTATGTATCAACTAATGTTAACAATAAAAATTCACTGTAAAGTGTTAACAAATTACATATACAGTAGTTACTAATGGCTCCAGCACATTTAGTGGCTGCTTAAGCTGGTTAAATAATACAATTGTGGATTTTGTACTTAAAACCCACACACAGGTGTTGCAGCAGTTTAGTGAATTCTCCCTTAGTGTTTACAGCACATTTGTTAAAACATTCATTTCAGCAAGTAAAATTGTAGCACTAATTTACTTACAAGTTGAGTCTTGTTTTGCAAGAATTGCTCTTAGCTTTAGCTGTAAAAACAGTGTAAATTTATTTTTCAGTGGTGCTTGTGTAAGTCTCCAGATGTCATTAGTGATTTAGCTGCTCTGTCGCCACTGTCACATTCCTTCTGAAACAGCAACTGATTTGTGTTGTTTATTGTGAAAATTGAAAATGTGGCCTAACCTGCCATTCACTCACACATTATTGGTTTGCGGTGCCCAGTGCCCAGGAGTTCATCTGAGTCAAAGTGACTGCTGTCGCCACCTATGGCCGGCCCTGGGAAATAAGCATGTGCCAGGAAGCCCCTTCTCCAGCAAAAGGCGAGCGTGTCACCATGGAAACCAGAGGCAAAGATGATGGTGATTTTCGACGTCAGCGTTTGCCACTCTCCAGAGAGCTGTAGGGCACGGCCTCAAAGCGCGTAGCGGGTGTACACCGTGCAATACGTCCAATGCCCCTCGAATGAGCCCTAATGCGTTTCTCTTGATCACACCTTAGGAGGGACATTTTTTTATGCTAAAAAAAAAAACCAATATTTATCATACAAATATAAAAAACCCTAAGCCATGGCAAAGGTCCAATATATGGTTTTGAGTATCTGCTTGCTTTGGTTTGTATTACCCCTGGGTGGCGTTAAAAAAAAAAAAAAAAAGCATTTGCTACTGTAGGCTTACAAGCCCCATAATAACAGGCAAATAAAGACAATGACTGTGCAACACAGTCTTTGTGCTGGTGAGCTTGTTTTAAGGTGGTTTCCAGAAAATAATAAGTAGAAGAAGAAAGAATTTATACTCTTAATAGTTAACTATTAAGCACGCTACCTCATTATTGATTGGTGGTTTTCTCTTGCTTTTGGGGGATAGTTCATCAAGAAAAAAACGTTTAATTCTGTCACCATTTTTTTTTAATTTCTGCGTTGTGAACATGAATCCGAGAGAACGTGTGCCATTAGTTATACACTGGAAAAAAACAAAAAATCCAACTTAAATTAAACTTTTCCAAGTTTGAGAAAACTGTGCTGAATGTAGAAAAAAAGTTGAAATTACATAAATTACATTTGGATCACTGAGTGATCAGCTAATATAAAACTGTATTTGTTTTTCATTATCAGGTCTTTTTCCTTCTTTCCCAATTTCAGAATATGTAACTTATTTTCATGCATATAATAATCTACAACCTTAGACATTTGCCTTTGAGTAATAGAAAAATTAAGTTAGTAGAAGATTTAGTGTAGAAGTCTGCAACAATAATGTGATTTATATCGTAATGCAGAGTATTAATATTCAGTTCACCTTTCGACACGGGTCACTCTCGGCTATGTTATGGGAAAAACGATTTTTTTTCCATTCGGCCTGACGCCTGATTTTTTGTTCACGTTTGTGTAGCTGCACAAACCAATGGCGCTTCAGCCCGCCAAAAGGGGCGGGGGCCCGTCTGCCATATAATTTAGCCCATAGCGCCATTCATCAGATTATTCTCCTTCAGCGACGAGGATCTCTCTCGCTGACTCTTGCTGCAAAGAAGAAGGAAGAAGGAAGAAAGAAGAAGCTCCAGCTATGCTCAACGCTGTGGAAGAAGCCGGAAGCAGCAGAATATGAAGCATCACTGCAGGCATCTCGGCATCCGGAGGCTGAAAAAAAGAGCAAAATTTCTACGAAGCAAAATTTCAGGCGCGTGTTGCTACAAATGTCGCGCGCCGCGAGTGTGGTTCGTGCAAGGGTTCTTGCGCGATGAAGACGGACACGCGAGTGCACTGCTTGCCTGGGCCCATGCAGAGGGATGTACTACATCTTTCTATCGTCTACGCTCTCGGGTCGCCTTGTTCCATCAAGGCGATCCCCCCCGCCAGGCCCCTCCCATCTTTCTCCTCCCCTAAGAGGAAAAAAAACAGCGGGGCCCCACAGCGGAATCTTTTCCAGCAGGCCCAGGCAGTGTCACGTCACCTCAGCGCCTTCGTGCCCTGCCCTCCCCGTGTCCTCTTTCACAGGTGTGCTTCGCAAATGAGGACCAGCGCCCCTCTTCAGCTGCGAGCGGACTGGTCTCATTCAGCGCATCCGAGGAGGACATCATCATCCATCGATGATGTCACCGCTGCCGACTCTGTGTTCTTGGCGGCGTCAGAAAAACGGAGGAATGGGGGTGATTCCGGCGAGGAACCCCGAAGCAGGCCCCTCCCCTTCAGGTGCCAAGGCCGAAAAGCCAGACACCGAGCTAATCCGGATCCTCGCAAAGGCTGTGGAGGATCTGGGACTCGAGTGGTCAGCTCTGGATGAGCCCGCCCATGGCTTACTGGATGAATGGTTCCTGCCAGCAATACTCTCCGCCAGCGCCCAGCCCTGTTCTTACCAGCCCTCCATGACGAGCTCAGCAAGCCTGGGCTGAAACAGCACTCCAGGCCGATGAAACGTTTCCTTCTATTTCCAAAAGCGTCAAGGTCACCGCCCACGAGTTGTGGCTGGACCCCGAACCGCAAAGCCATCCCGGAGACACTAGAGAGGAAAAGGACAAAAACAGTTCGCCTTCACTCCTCACCTCTTTGAACACATCTGAGAGATGGAGATAATTTTCACCGGGTCACGTCCTGCAGGTGCAGCGTTTTGTACCTGAATATTTTACCGCTATGATAGCGGACCCACATACTTTAAAAGAGCAAAATTCCTCATCCTCTCTCAATCACTTATAAGAACGTAGAAATCCCCCGCTTTTTTCAAGGCGATCTCTCTTTCCAGAAAATAAAACCTCTTGCCTCCCCTTAAACGGTCTGGGCAGCCATTCGGGGAATCTCGAGATGGGTTTTGGAAACAATTAGATGAGGCTACTCGCTACAGTTTGCTTGCAGACCACCCTGCTTCAGAGGCGTTGTTCAAACTTCTGTCCCGGACAACAAAGCTATTGTTCTCCAGCAGGAGGTGCAAGCACTGCTTGCAAAAGGCACTGTGGAAATAGTGCCCCCAGTGAACAGCGAGTCAGGCTTTTTCAGCCGCTATTTCCTCATCCCAAAGAGAGACGGCGGGCTCAGACCCATTCTAGATCTCAGACATCTGAACAGCTCGCTTATGCGCCGGTCATTCAAGATGATGACAGTCAAAAATATTCTCGCGCATATTTGCCCCGAGGATTAGTTTTTGACCATGAATTTGGAAAGACTCTCACTTTCACATCCACATAGTCCCACATCAAAGACCGTTCTTGAGATTTGTGTTCGAGGGAATGGCCTATCAGTATGCAGTCCTTCCGTTTGGAATGTCCCTGGCCCCACACACTTTTACGAAGTGCATAGACGTGGCTCTGTCCCCTCTCAGGCAGATGGGAATCAGCGTATTGAACTACCTCAACAATGCTGCTCCTCCCTCACTTAGAGCACCTCGGGTTGGTCATCAACCCACGCAAGAGCCAGTTGTTACCCAGACACTCTTTCTGGGAACGGTTCTAGACTCCGCCCTAATGCGGGCATGGATCTCGCCGGATTGATCCCTGACAATTCAGCGATTGACGGCTTCCCTCAAACCGGAGACGACATGCCCCCTGAGGGTTTTATGGCCGCTGCCGCCTCTGTAACTCCGCTGGGCCTGCTTCACATGGCCCTGGCCCCTCCAATTTTGGCTAAAGCCCGAGTCCTGCTACACGCTTGGCTGTTGAAGAGATTTCCAGTCAGGGTGGACCACCCACTGTATAGAAGCTGTGGCCCCCTGGAGGACCACTCGCCTGTTTCAGACAGGAGTGAGGATGGGGGTGGCCTCCAGAAGGAAAGTGATCACTACAGACGCGTCCAACTCCGGGTGGGGCGCGCTGTTTGAAGGCAATCCGGCATTTGGCTTCTGGTCACTCAGCAGCGATGCCTACATATCAACTGCCTGGAAATGTTGGCAGTCTTCTTAGTCCTGCATTCCTCCTTCTGGCCATCAAAGGCCACCACGTCCTGGTCCGTTCAGACAGCATGACAGTGGTGTCTTATTTCAATCACCAAGGCGGTCTCAGGTCTCACGCCTTACACCACAGAAAGAACTCCTCTCGCTAAGGGCGGTTCATGTGCCGGGCAAGATGAACCTGGGAGCAGACATGCTGTCTGATACCGACGGGAGTCTGATAGGTTCCCAGCGAAAGTAAACAACACCATTCTTGGGGCAAGGGCGCCATCTACGAGATGACTCTATGGCCAGAAATGGTCAGTATTGCTCAATTGGTGCTCTGCATGGCAAGTGGACCCATTTTCATGTGACGTGTCCTGCGTGCTGACTTTTCTGCAAGAGCTGCTGGATAAGGGGTGCGCCCCATCCACACTCAAAGTATATGTGGTGGCCATCGTGGCGAATCATTCTCTCGAGGCCGGCCAATCAATAGGCAGAAACGACTTGATCGTTAAATTTCTGAAGGGCCCGAGGAGACTGAATCCTCCTAGCCCTTGGACTGTGCCATGTTGGGACTTATCCATGGTCCTAGGGGCCCTAAAATGCTCCATTTAAGCCGCTCAGTTTCGGCTGACTTGCGGCCCTTATTGCTTAAAATGGCCCTTCTTCTTGCTTTGGCGTAAGTTAAGCATGTGGGTGACTTACAAGCGCTGTCAGTCAGTGTCTCATGTCATGAGATTGGGCTCAATGACTGCAATGTCATTTGGAAACCGAGACATGGCTATGTTCCTAAAGTGCTCTCTACTCCCTTTAGAGCACAAGTAATATCCCTATTGACGCTCCCCTGCTGCAGACGGCGAGCAGGGACTGAACACTCTCTGCCCTGTTAGAGCTCTGAGAGTCTATGTGGAACATTCTAAACTGTTTAGGCAGTGTGTACAACTGTTTGTTTGCTTTGGAGGCTGCCAGAAGGGTCTGCCGGTTACCAAGCAAAGACTGTCTCACTGGATTATTGATGCAATAGCTCTGGCTTACGCATCAGAAGGACTGGAATGCCCTATTGGTGTGAGAGCCCACTCCACAAGGGGAATGGCCTCCTCATGGGCGTGGTCCAGCAGCATATCTATCAGTGAGATCTATCAGTGAGATCACGTCCACTTTTGCCAGATTCATAAACAGGCGCGGATTCTATCTGTCTAACCTCCCATGTAGGTAGTGGTTTCTCATGACCTCAGCTAAGCTTGGGGCGAGATAATGCCATACACATTACGAGAGTGAATATTCAAAAGGGCACTTCACAGGGAATATTCATTCGATAACTTCACGTAACCTCGGTTCCCTGAGATAAGGGAATGAGCGTTATGTCACCTTGCCACACTGCAAGCTGCATGAATCGATGATCATCGCTTCAGTCGAATGATCTGATGAATGGCGCTAAGGGCCGACTTATATAGCGGTCAGCCCCGCCCTTTTTGGCGGGCTGAAGTCCCATTGGTTTGTGCAGCAACACAAATGTGAACAAATCAGGCTTCAGCAGAATGGAAAAAAGGAGTTTTCCCATACATAACGCTCGTTCCCTTATCTCAGGGAACCGAGGTTACGTTAAGTAACCAAAAGCGTTTCAAATGCAAGCTTATTTGTATCACTTACTTTTGAGTTTATAAAGCTTATTGTGCTATATTCACTTAAAATCTCAGACCAAAGCTGACTGCCCTATCTATTATTTTATCAACTTATGATTTTTTTCCCTAGTTTTCTAGTTTAATCATATTATCCATACAAAGACCTCATCTTTTAATATTTGTATTTGCTAAAAAAAAATATTTCACTTTAATTCATTTGTCTTACTAAGTGCTTTCCATTAGCATGATGTTGTGTAAAGTGCAATGTTGCAGTTTCTTCTGGAACCAGGCAGAGTTTGTCTCTGCTAGAGTGTCTGTAGTATCTTCAGCAATTCATTGTTTCGTATGTGCTGTAAATGGTGTGTTTTGAGTTGTGTTCTCCACATTTAATCAGATATTAACATCAGAACCTTCAATATGATCGAAATCCCCCACTATCAATTGGCATAGTAAAAACCCTTACTATTATGATGTGTTAATATCACAAAAAAGAGGGAGCATTTTCATTTCCAAAGTGAACTGCACCAACTGCCCTTAGACTGGCATCTCTGCTGAATTTCCCACATTGAAGTCTTTATCTTCCTCTAACAGACTGAGAGGCCCCTGAAAATCTCAGCTGACTTTCTCTATAGAGGCCAGTCACTCACTGCCAAGCCTGTCTTCATTTACATTCCATTTGCATAGGTGGCCCATCAATTAAAAAAGCAGGATTTGAATAAATCATTTCCGTTATCGCCCGCTGTAACCGGGAAAGTCTAAATTGAGGTGAGAGAACACTCTATTTCCTCCGAGCCCTTTAGAAGGTAATCTTTAGGGAGTTCAAATATGTTTCTTGAAGGTTAAAGAGTGAATGCTGGAGGTTATTATATGCTTGGCTGTGTCTTCACTGCAGTGCAGCATATATCATGGCAGTGAAAGGACAATTTGAGCCACGTCCGTGTCTGTGTTCCAACCTATCAGGGTTTGGTTTATCAAAATTCAGTACAATTCATTTTAAGAGTTAAACATCAGGTAGAGGCCAGTATTTACACAAGATATCAGATGATATGTAAATTAGGGCTATAAAAAAAAATAGAATTTTGAATATTCGTCGAATTAAAAAAAAAAAATCCACATTTTTGCATTCAAATTTTAGGTCTGCGTCAGCCGTCAGACAGCCTTATCAGTAGTGCACTAAATGTGACGACGATGTAAGTGTTATTGCATTTTAATGCTTTTCTTATAGCCTATCCAGTTAAACCCACTTGATGCGGTGCTGCTATGTTGTTCATTCAATATATTGCGGAAAACGAGAGCATCAGTGTGGAGAAGATGTTGTTTACTCAAAACTGAAACCAAGCCATTCACACAGAACGTATATTTATCACATATGTCTAGAGGGACATCTATCAGCGTTGCACTCGCATCTCACACAAGAGAGCGCCATGTTTAGAAAGCCATGTAAAATTAAAGTAAGTTTAACTTTTAAAAAAACATGTCTCAAGACTTTATGTCAGTTTTTTCCCCATCCCACTGTATCTCATGTTTTTGAATGAAGTAGCCTACTCTTTATGATTGGTTTTCGGTCCTTTGTATTAAACTATACATACATGCATGGTGCTGTTTTTCTTTTTTTTTTCTGATTGTTTAAGCAACTTTATTAATTATATCTGGTTTATAAACATTATTTTAAACATTATGCACCTTTATTTTGAAAGATAGTTATTTTATTATGCTTTGAAGAAAAGTGCATATTTTGCACGAAGCGCCCTCTCGTGGCCTCAGGAGAGAAGCCAAAACCTTTTTCCCCCTTAACTGAAATTATGCCTTTTAAATATATAATATAATTCGAATTTTGATAATATTTAAGTGGAAAATTCAAATTTAGTTTTTCAGTCATTTTGACAGCCCTAATGTAAACATACCGCCCCTTTAACCTTAACTTGTCTTTAAGATGCAGTTCACATTAACTCCTCTCCCTGCCAATGACGAATTTTTGGTATGGGCACTAGTATATAATAGAAAGAGGACTGAACACCTGGATCCAAATAGGGCTATGCAAAAGCAGAAACCAAGCAATATGTAAAATAAAAGTGACCCATCCAACATTAAACAGCATATAAATAAAAACTGCCTAACGTTACCAAAATGAAAATGCTGACCCAGGAAGTGGAGACTATGTAAACTTGCGAGGTGTTGATGGAAGCGATGTACTCCATTTGTGTTTTGCATTGTTCGTGAATTCGATCTAGGCGAAGTCATTGAAAAAAAATGTGATGGTCTCAGCTTTTTGTTAATTTTTTTTTTTAAAACTTACTCTAGCTAGAAATTATTTATTTATTCAATTACTTAACTTATTTATAAGCATAGAGGCTCTATTCTTACATTTAACAATATTCATGTTCAGGACATTCATAAAACTATATATTCTGGGGGGGCACAATTTTGTACAAATGTTACATGCTGGCGGTGACCTGGCAAAAAAAAAAAAGTGTGGTGGGGAAAGAGTTAGATATGCCATGTGCATCTGTTTGGGGAAAGATTTAAGTGATTCTTGAGTAAACTATTCTGGGAAATTATATATGTTAAAAACCATAAAGCATTTATGTAATAACTGCCCGTGCATACTGAATAACAACCAATTTTAACATAAAAATTTGATTATTGCATTTATTTTCCATAATATTATTAATAAACAGAAATTACATAAAATTGGTATACCATGCCTTTAGGACAACTGTACCTTTTAAGACTACTTATTTAAAGCTCCATTATAAATTTTGAGCATTTCATTTCACAGTTCTGTCTGTTAATAGTCTGTGCTGTATTTATAGACCAAACTGTTAAAATCATTAACACTGACAGAAGCATCATGTCTCTCTCTAACCTGTATGTGATGTGTGTGCGTGCCACTTCTGTCCAGTAAGCGCATATCGCTTCTTCCTGCGGGATCCAGATATGCCGCCAAGCAGGTCTGGTACCCCCCACAGCTGGGTTTCTTCATCCAGCTAGAAGAGCAAAGGGAGGTAGGAGAACGAGAGGTCATTTCTGACCTTCATCACATTAAAAACTAGGTTAGCTAACATTGCTGCTTTAAAAGGCATAACTATAAAAACGTGTTTGGAATGGATTTAAAAATAACTGTGTTCATTCATCAGATGCTCATTAGACTTATAAAATGAATCCGTTGTTCTTGTGTTTACTTTATTGTTGTCAGTGGATTACTGTTCTGAAGATACATAAAAAAATACACACAAAAACATATATCACAGACATTCAGCACCAAATTATAGCCATCAAAATCACCCGCTGTTCTATTTACTGCAAGTTACATAATTTCATCATTACAGCTACGTTAATTAGCATTTACAAACACAACTAACACTAGATGTTTAGATAGAAGATAAATATATGTGTTATTTGTCACTGAATGTGAAAATCAGTGCCTGACATCTAACATTGTCATCAATAAACCATAACATAAAGACACAAAACAGAATTATGAAAAAGAACTGTTTAAAGGCAGAATAAAATGGGACTACAAGGTCAAACACAGTGCAGTAGAAAAATGTTCTCTAAAACAATTTTAGATTTGGAAAATGGCTTATGGTGTCCAAGCTAAACATCAGAGACCAGGGATGAAACGTTCATCCCAAAGAAAAGGTAATTAATTTGAATCAAACATGAAATTCTTTAATGATGACTCATTTCTAGGAAACTGATGTCAATTTGTGTCTCATTTTTGTGAACATTATTTACTACTGATATAAATACCATGGAAAATAGGCATACTGGACTTTTATTTATTTATAATAAGTGGTATTATATTGTTGATAGAGCTTATGTTTTATTGAAATTTTTGTAAAACCTGCTGTGTATTTGTATGTCCTTGTACATCACCATTACCGTTATAAGGGATTACAAAAAAATGATACTGCAATTCAAAAAACATGGTTATCAATAGTTTCATCTTTGTTCCTGGAATAATATAACAGGGTGATAGTGACATCAAAGGTTTTTGTTTTTACTAAATGTCATATGTACATGTCATAATGCAACATCAATTATGTTTACTCATGTGGGTGGTGCGTGATGAAGGACAATTCCATAGCCATTTTTGGATTGACCTTCAACCTTAGTAACCTTCAACCCTACAACATTAGGAATGTTACAGAGTCATATCAATCAGCTTTTGCACCGCAAAACACATGTAAAAATATAAAGTACCAATGGGCATTTTGCAAATGGACATTTTCATACACAAAGGGCAGAGTTTTATGAGAATGTGGCCTGATATGGTTGTAGTAAGTAAGTTTTTGTATGTGTGCTTTAGGAACTACTTACTCTATTGTTCTGACTTGTCTAGACTTCCCTGTGACGTTTAGCCATCTTGTGCTGCATGGCAGCAATAGCAGAATGAATGGTTTTTGGAAAAGCTGATCGCAGGAAAGCCATGTTAGGTTGTGTCTTGTGGAGGTAGCCATACACTCTGTAAACAGCCACGCCTGCAAAAGACAAAAACTTAACAACAAGTCCTCAGCTAAACCCCAAGGCTCAGCTGTAGCCTGAACAACAAAACAAAGAATAAGAAGCTAAACATACCATATCACAAGGAATGGAAAAGAAGCCTACATGTTTAGGGGGTACAGGATTTCTGTTTATCCTGGTTTTCAGATGGTATTTTTTCTCAAGCCAAGATTGTACTGGACAGTGAATGGTAACCCAACATGATACCAAAAATTGTTTGGCATACAAAAGTAATAAAAATGTTAATATAATCAAATGTTGCAATTGATTAACATGAACCAGGCCCAACAGTACATGCAAATAACTGACATGATTATAGTTTATTAAGAAATATTAACAATATTGTATATGCATAAACAGCCAGCAGAGTGCTGTGATTCACCCATGGCAAACACTGGGCTAAATATTACCAGTTGTATTAGCCATACCTTGTATCTAAAAGGTGTGCACTTGTAGTGTACTTCAAAAACCATATAAGTTATTATTTTAAAAAAATGAGGTACTTAAACTATTGTATTGTACTAAAAATATATCATATAGTAATTTTTTTCAAAAGAAAGTAAAAGGCCTCTTAAGGGGTCTTAAAGAGAGTGCACTTTCATGACTGTTTTTAGTTACAATTAAAAATTGAATATATCTATTAAACTTCACCATTATAATGTGGTAATTAGAAATATAATTAAATACATGACAATAGCGGTTTTAGTAGAAAATGACATTAAAGTTTATTTTAGTTTACCATGAATGCTTGTCAGTGCATATTTGACAGTACCACTTTAGCCCATATGAAGACAATAGGATTTGTAATTATGAAATTAATTAAGAAGATACTTAAATCCCTTAAGTGTGGGTAAAAACCATAGATCTGTATAAAAAAAGAACATGGACGTAGTGTCTGAAGACGTCACCGTCGATAGATTCTGAAGAGCGTTTCAAAGTGAAGAACTCAAAGTGGGGGAGGAGCCTCGCATAGGCTGTCACCTAGTCTTGGCGGCCACAGTCACCCACGCGTCACTCCCGGTTAATCGAAAAAATGGGACAATTTTAACTTATCACACTGACCTCCAGAGATGCTAGTTTGACAGCCCTCAGGATTTAAATGGCTGAATTACATTTAGCATACTACTTTCACCGTTCTGACACGGAATAGTAAGGGTAGTACAGTTAGGATACAACATTTTATGAACTGTCTTTGTTGTTTCAGTGAACTGTAATGGACTGTTGTAATGCGTCCTATGCGAGACGCTGTGATCCATGAGAAAGAGTAGGTATTCTGAAGCTGCATGTTAAGAGCATTGTAATGTGTACCAAAAAAACATTATAGCTGGAAAAACCTTAAAGATAATGTAACTTGAGGTCAAACATACTTTGAACAATCCATAAACAAAAAAGGCAAACGAAATGTTTTAGTGCGCTGCCACCACATAAAATCAATAATCAAATATGAATGAGGTCGTATATGGAACATGTAGTGATAGTCTATCGTACTGTTTCTATATATCCTATTTAGTATATAATTATATTATGTAATTATATAGTTGTTATATATTATTACAGAAAAAAGTCGATTTCTTTCAGTATAAGTGTGTGTACATGCATCTTGTAAAAAGGACATTAGGTTAGGTTCTGTAGTATATATCTATGCAGGCTTAGTTCTCACTACGATAAAAGCAAAGTTGATTTTCCAGCCTAAACAGATCCTGCGTCTCTAACCAAAAACAAGGGGCTGATTGACTAATTTTATGACGAAGAAAAACAGATGTGCTATAGAGCCGCAGGGTTCGCTGGTTATGGTAGGGTGTAACATGGTGATAAAAAGAGTCATAGGATAGACGCACCTTTGTTCATCCTCCGGGGTGTTGTATATCACGCTCTTGTGAAGCTATAATACAGAGCGCAGCCAAAAACTGATTGCTGCATTAAAAAAAGTCAATGAAAGGAACAAAAAAATCTGCATGCCACGTGTAATCTAACGCAATGTGTGGCGAAATAAAACAAAGATTGCTATGCAGGTAAACACCACAGGAGCTCTCACACTCATGTGTAGCATAAATAAAGCACATTGCGATGATAAACCCAGGCTTAATAGGTGAAAAAATGGAGCATCTAGCAAACATGATTGTATAATTACCACTCTTCTCTGTGGTTCCAACACGCGTTCCAGGCACTCCAAACCAAAGGGAAGGATTTCATCCTGAATGAGCAACTGATCTATTCCAGATTGTAATTATGTACTGACCCCCCCCCCCCAACCAAGCAAAGAGATAAGAAGAAAGAACAAAGAAAGAGAGTAAATAAGAACAACAATACACAAAATACCGTCTAGGTAAAATGTATAAAATACAATATATTTACCATTCAAAAGACTGGTGTGGTTTTTTTGTATAGTTTTGTGAAAGAAGTTTTTTAAGACTCACCAAACGATGCATTATTGACAAAAAATATAATAATATGTGAAAATGTTGTCAAAATTTTCTGTTTCTGTTTTGATATATTTTAAAAATGGAAAGTTTCTGGCCACAGCAATTATCCTAGTCTTAAGTGCACATACTTGTTCGAAAATCATTCTATTTGCTGCTCTCAAGAAAACATTCTTCGTTTATTACAAATGTTGCTCTTTTCAGACCCCAACACTTTTGATTACATGAGAGTCTATACAATTCTAAACATAAATATGTATCACTGGAATAAACCATATTGCTTAATGTTGATATGTATATTACTAAATGTCTTGGATGTCAAATGTATTATGAAATACATTATTTATGCTGGTGAATGGATGATTTTGTTTTACAGTTTTTGGTAACACTTTAGTATAGGGACAAATTCTCACTATAAAAGGTGGGGTAAGCGATTTTTCAAAAACGCTTTAGAAAACCGATTCGGGCCGACTAGCAAAACAAACTTGTAGCCAATCAGCAGTAAGGGGCGTGTCTACTCATGATGTGGAGAAGAGAGCCTTTAGTGCACAGGAAGGACATTAGTGAGCTGAGCGACAGAAAGATAGAGATGACGGATAAAAAAAAACAAAAGAGGAAAACGTCTGTGGAACAAAAGAAAGGCTTAAGGCAAGAAGTAGGACCTGTGTAAATATCGGATCAGCTTTCCAGCGCTGGAGAGAACTCAAGGAGTGGAAGGCCTGCGATCGGACGGCGAGGCTGCTTTGTTTCTGTACACTGATAGGTGTGCAACACTGTGTCTGCGCCGCAACAGCTAAAGTCTGTCTTGTACACTGGACGCGACAAAGCGACCCATGAAAATCATTTGAAATTTGTGTCAATACATCATGAAATAAAAGTCAGACAGCAGTTTTATGTCGTTGGATTGTCGTGTCTTGCCTGCGCATCCAGTGTAGACCATAGAATATGTATATTATCTATCTGGTGTAGACAGCATCACCGATTATTAATGAGTGCCATTGTATTTGGTCCGGTGTAGACAACGTTGTAACATTGGTTTGGCTTTTGTTTAACAGAACTCATCGTTGCCGTGGGTTGCGTAAGTATGTGTGGGAGTGGAGCTATCAAAATAGGGGCAAGGCCCTTGTGGGGTAGGGGCGTGGTTGTTTGGTTGGTTTCCAAATGTCAAACATTGGCTTTCCAGAAAACTCAAATTACCCCACCTTTAGTTGATTATGAGCGTGCCTATTAATACATCTTTGGCTGTTTATTAGTAATTAGGTAAGAACCATATCTGCCATGACACATTATGTTAATCCCTAAATCTCCCCCCCAATACCTAAACCTTAACAACTACCTTTTAATCAATAATAATAGGGCAGCAAAATTAGGAGAAATTTCCTAATGAAAAAGTCGTCGTTAAGGATATGTTAATAGAAAGAATTGGACCTTGAACTAAAAGTGTGACCCAATTTTTTATATAACAGGCTGCTTCTATTTATTAATGCTTACATAACGTCTTATTATAATTTCCAAGTCATATGTTACCTGGTGAAGCCAGAGGTTTTTGAATCACATGTGTAAATCGTGGTGTATATTGCTAGAAGAACATACCATCTGATTTACTTTTGTATACACCACCCACTTCACTAATAGGCTTAATTACACTCAACACTGCAAGTTGAGGGACCATTAATATTTTACTCGGAGAAAAAAAAAAACAAAACTGTTGAGACAACACATTTTTTTTTTTAAAATTTCATCCGTAGATTAGCAAAATTGATGGTATCTATGTATTTTAACATTAAATACAGGGCTTATTAATTAGATGATTACATTTTAAAAAAAGAACCTGAATATTTCTGTTTGCAGAATCTGACAAGAGTGAATATTACCACAGAAAGGACCGAAAAGGACGAGATGAAACAAAAGGCTGATTTGATTTGTTTGTGAGGGCTCTGAAAGATGGATATTACATAGCGTCCATAATTCACAGTGAAAGACGTACTTTAAACACATGGGGTTTGATTTCAAAAAGCGCGCCAGGCTAAGGGACAGGTTCTCTTGATGTTCCGAGTGCCCTAGTCATTAGGTGGGGAGTTGCAATCCTGTCAACAATCTTCAGTGTCACAAAAACTCCCATGACAACAATGAATAAATAAATTCATGACCCAGAAGCTGCGTTGTGCCCATTTATAACAGATGGCAGACAGAGACAGACAGAAAAGGGCGCTACAGGCCGAGATGAGGATGAAAAAACCTCTTCCTGGAGGCCGTTGGAACAACCGTGATCCCTTATGGAGACCCTTGCGTGTATCCACTGAGATGAAAAAGCCCATCATAAAAATACTAATGTCTTGGGATGTGACAGCGCCGAGAGGCACTGCAGTTTTCAGAGATAGAGATGTGTGATTGTATAGATTCTATAAGCACATGTAACCATTGTTGTGTTTTAATTGCAGTGTGTTTTAGTGGTGTCTGTTAAAACTGAAACAAAATGATGAAAACCATAAAAAAAAAATTCATCATTACTTGAAATTAAAATGAACTGATGTACTGAAATAACTAAAGCCAAAACCTAAATAAAAATGACTAAAAAACTCTATAGACCTTACAGGACAGTTTTTTTTTATAACTGTAGCCTTTTTGGTACAAACATTTAACTTCCCTTAACTTCCCTTGAATAACTAACATTTTACTCTATTTGGTTTGCATTAATATCGGAAACAACAGGAATACAACTTCACTCGGCTTTAAGGCAGCATGTCTTTCTTCTTTTTCTATGCAGAATTTTCTCACGTGTTTCTTTCTCTGTAGCTCATTCTCACTTTCCTCTCAATTCTCTCATTTGCATCTTGCAGCGAAAGCCAATCAATGTAGTCAATTACCAGGAGTCAGTATGCTGAAATGCATCCTAAAATGTGCTACTGTTTCCAGGTAAACAATTCTTTGTGCAAATAAGCTGCCATATTTTCCCATGAGTGCGTCGGCATCAGTTTCATAGGGGTCAGTGGCAGAACTTACCTCAAGTACTGCTACTCTACATACTTTACATAGTCTGCCACTAACCAGCGGCCAGGAATATACTAATCTACTCTTCTTCTCTCTTGCTGGTCGTTATCTCTCCCTTCTTACATTTTCCTGTTTTGCAACTTCCTAATGGCACAGACAACCCCTTTTATCCACTTTCTATGCCTGTTAATCATCTGTAAACACATAGTAGCTTTTGTGGGGTACGGTGTTGAATTATGGAGCTAAAAACAGGTTTCAGGCCAACGTGAGTCCAGATACTCTGAAAAAATGCATTTATTTGCACACTCTACTCAACACATCTGTAAAACAAGAGTTTTTGGAGCTGGTCTATGCAAAGCTTACGTTTACAATGTTGGTTGTTGTGGATGGTTGACCAGTGTTGCTATGTAGGTGCTAAGTGTTTTTTTTAGATTGAGGTGGTTGGCTCTGTAAACTTATGCAAGGTGTTTCTAAGGTTTTCCCAAAGGCTCTCTTCAACATGAAAAGAGCATTTCATGTTCAATACACGTTGAGCTCAAAAAAAAATTAAAAAACTTTTCCACAGTGAGAGTTAGTTAGAACTTTTTTCTCGTTTGAAAATTAGATTATTATTACACCTAAAATATGTTTACATATATAAAGTTACTACGGCAATATATTTGAACGCCCATTTAGTGCTTTCCATAAAACTGAGCATATAAAATAGAAAAACTTAATACATTTTCTTCCCAAATTGGTGCTGAGTGCATATGGAAGTTTTCTATGATTGAAAACCACTATTTGTGTACGTGGCTCTCTACTGAAAATAATCATGAAGTATTTTAACATTTACCAATTGTGCCCAAATTACTCCCATTGTAAATGCTTTGGCCCCCGGTCTTCAAGATGGGAATAACTATTTAAACATCTGGGCGAATTGGTGATGATTCCTTTGGGTAGGAATCTGTACCAATTAAATTTTTTAGGAAAACATGATTAAAAATAAAAAAAAGAGTAGCTATTAAGGTCCAACAAATCAACCTACACTCCTCAGTGGGCGTAACGATCAGATCATTTGAAAATGTGCAAAAGCGGATTGTATGTGAATTCGTACGCATTCACCCCCAATTTAAAAAAAAACCAAAAAACAACCAAACAAAAAAAAAAAAGTTAAAGAGTTGCAATGAGAGTGTGTTGGTGATTCCACTGTAACCATTTTTTTTTAAAAAAAAAAGGAGAGGACAAGTCAATATCATCCATAGCAGCAAATTGTTTAGCAAGCTTGTTTGTTTGGAGGCAGATAATCTCATAACAACTCCTTTACTCTTTTATGACATCTGGATCACCCCACATCCATTTAAGACTTCATTTTAATTGAATGTAAGGTCTGTAATTTATGTCCATTCTATCATCTAACAAAACCCACACCCTATTATCTAAACCATTATTACAATGTATGGACTGTTTACCGTAGCTCATTGGTAATAGCACCATCGGAAACAACCCCATGACTCCCTATTAATCAACCATATAGAGCCAAAGCTACATGAAATGTTGTTACCGACTTAGCACTAAGCTAAGCACATTTGCACCTGTATGTGAAAGATGTGCATAATTAAAGCCATGGGGGCCCAATCTTGATTTCACCGGCTGAATCCTTGAACCTTGCGCTCTCTAGTCTATTCCTAGTTCAGGATCAGAGGTCCCCCCTCCGAGCAGTCATTACTCATCTTTCACACACACATTCTCTTTCTTCCCCAAAGACCACTGACCTGTGCACTCAACTCACAACTGCTGCCAACCGCTGCAGCCCTGCCAGCAAAAAAAAAAGAAAAAAAAAAAAAGAAAAAAAAAAAAACCCACACTGGAGCTACATGGGTGGCAGAGAGTTGAAACGAAGGAAGAGGTTTTATAGTTACCAAAAAAGCGCAGAGCACTTATTTAGCATTCAGATGGCTCTGTCCCACTGGTCTTATTGTAATTTTGTGAAGGGCAGTTTTATCAATACAGCCTGCCCTAAAAGAGCATCAATATTATCATGACAATACCATGTCCACCATGAGCTGATCCACTGGCAAAGCACCCTCTACAACTCTCGCCTCCCAGCTAAACAGAACCGGGCGGGTGACAGATTATCTCAATGTCAACAAGCGCTGCCAGCAGCACTAAACATCACATTTGCGCCCATTCCAGCCCAAAGGAGTTTGGGGGAGAGTTGCTAAGCAACTTACATAATCTTTATGTGCTTCACATTATCGCAAGAGTCTGTGGTTAAGTAGCACTGAATGAATCAAGGTCTTGCTTCCCCTATCACCCCCATTGATCATCGCATGGCCAGTCAGAGGCATGTGATTGTCATCTCTAAGTGAATGGATTTGGACCAGAGGAAGGAGCAATATCTCTGATTGTTGCTGATCTCTCTCTCACTCAAGCCTCAGGTCTGCACTGTTAAGAGCTTGTGAATTAAATTGCGTAACAATGCACAATTAAGTATGAAGCATGTTAGCATTAGCATTTCTGTCCATCGGTACAAGTAAAGAATAGAATAGAAATAGAATAGAATAGAATAGAATAGAATAGAATAGAATAGAATAGAATTCGTTTAGGCTACCTAAGCACACATTTAGAGAATAGGCTGAAAATTTAATTGAATAGAGTTTATGTCTACTTGTTACTAAGAATGACAGAATAGAATGGCATTTCTGTTTACTTTCTATAGAATAGCAGCATTCTATTCTTTTCTGGTTAAGAATAGCATTCTATTCTAATCTAATAATAAAATAATTGTTTTTCTATTTTGTTCTGTACACTGAAAAACAGAAGTGGTTATATGGAATCGAATAACATTTCAATTTGCTTGCTTTGTATTACAGAATAGGAATTAATTTTGTTCAGTATGCCAAATCACAGAATAGAATAGTTCCCCATTTACTTTGTATTACAGAAGCATTCTATTCCATGAGCAAGTGTAGCCTATTCTACTTTATTCTATTTTGTAACTTGGTGTAATAAGTAGACAGGAATAAAAGTCTATACTTTTCTATTCTGTAATTCAGAATACAAGGTAGACAAGAATGATATTCTACTTCGTTCTTTTTTGTATTAGAAGGTAAACATGAATTGCATACTATTCTGTTCTGGTCTGGTATACAAAGTAAACAGAAAACATATTCTTTTCCATTCCAGTCTAGTCAATTTTTATGTTCTTCTATTCATTTTACTCTTTATACAGAATTATAGAACAGAACGGTATAGAATTGCATTCTTCTTCTTCAGTGCATAGAATTACTGAATAAGCTAAACCAGACTACACTATAGCATTTCTGTTTACTATTCCAAAATAACAGAACAGTGTTGCATTCCTGTCTACGGAGTACAGACTAAACTAGACTAGACTTGACCAGAATAGCTGTATATATATCATAGCACACATTCAGAACTACCAGGTGATTCAATGTGCTGTCTTGATTTTTTTACGACCTGCGATGTATCCCCTTCTTGTAGGTCTCAGTAAAAACAGGACGCGTATTCTCAACATACGCTTTTGTGACTCAAGCAGAAGATGCTGATGCTGTGTTGTGGCCCATCTTACCTCAAACGCTCCTGTAATTATGGTCTCGGCCGCTGAACGCCATCCTACAAAGCGTGATGGAGCCGACAACAGCACCGGCTCACTACTGTCTAGTGTCCATGTCCCCTTCAGCTTTTCGTAAAGCCGCGCGTACTGTACCTAGTTCTGTAGATTCGCTTTATTTTTCGCTTTTGATCAATGACAGTGATTTAACTTGGCTCTATTCCTCGTCATGTCAGTTCAAGCAGTGGCAGTTGATTGTGACCGCTGAAGATACGATAACCTTTGGTAGCGCGTGACAATATCGAGCCGCGCGTGGTGCCTCTGCCTCCCTGGTATCACCGCCCATTTTTGTCATTTTCGAGTGTCAGGGGAAGGGTCCCTCCTCGTACCCCGCCTCGCTTCCTATGCGGCCTGTTACCTTTAGTTGTCAGCACGGGCATGCTGGTTATTGATGCTCTCTCTTCTATTTTCTCGTCGGGCCGGACATGGCCTGCTATAGACTCGTGGGGGGAAGCTTCCTCCGCAGGTCTCTATGTCGGGTGGAACTGGGGTGTCCTGCCGACGACGTATACCCCCCGGGAGTGTTGCGCGTATGTGGATGCATTGTTGACTAGTAGGCAGCTTCAGTATGTGTCTATCATTCTTCTTTCATCTCCTGTCAATCCCCCGATCACTTAAGGTGTAAAATGGGGTCTGTAGCTAGGCGGGATTTCGCTGATGAAACGGCGGACTTATGACGGAGGCCCCCGGCCCACGGCGTTTACCATGGGTCCGCGCCAGCTTCCCATCGGGGCTCAAACATCCGTCTGTTAATAAGATCATAATAATAACACTTAGACCAACTGCTTGCGGCAGTCTGGCCCGATCAAGCAATCCATATGTTTCCGGTCCCAGGAATTTATTGCTCAGTCTCATCTTGTTCTCGCTGGGGGCACTGGGTGCACCTTTATTTAGCAATTTCGCCCCTTTCCGTCCAGTTGGGTTTTAACCCCCTCTTATTAATCCGCCACAAACCTACTCAGTATATGTGTATGGTATTCACGAATATGCCCAGTTTGTCCCCAGCTCGTCCCCTGACGATACTGGTACCCTTCGTCTGTGGTGTGCTCCCCTCTCACAACCTCCACCTGACCATTAGAGAAAATTCTGTCGGCCTCTCTGCTGTCCTTTTCGTTCTCTCTCTCTCTCTCTCTCCTCTTCTCCCTCCAATCTCACTCACGCCCACACACACACCCCACCCAAACACACCCCCACACCCACACACCATACACACATGCAATTCATTTATGCACTTCCTTTCAATCTTCTTGTCTCCTTCTTTCTCACTAAACTCAATCCCACTGCTCCCAGACCCGCCCTTTCCCTGTCTTTCCCAAACCACTGGAGATATTTCCTAATTCCTTGTTTTCTTTTGTGTCCCACAGAATTGTAATTGCTCCCTCTCTTCCGATCTTCCTCTTTTGGAGCACAATTAATTGTGCAGGAAAAACAGCCTCCACGCACCAGGCAAATCACTGGTGGTGGAACACCTTGCACCAATTTAACTTTTTAAGGTCCATCTGGGAATTGGACAGTGGACATTTCATGCCCCCCCCCACGCTGGGGGTTGTTCCTATGCGGCCCTGAAATGATACATGTCCTTGTCATTTTGTTAAAAAGTGTGTGTGTGTGTGTGTGTTTGTGTGTGTGTGTGTGTGTGTGTGGTGGTGTGTTGTGCGTGCTGTTGTGTGGTGTGTGTGTGTGTGTGTGGGGTGGTGAAGAGAGAGAGCCGCAACCTACCAATCAGTTCGTCGACAAATCAATTAATGCCGTCCCCCTTATTTGGCTACGGCATCTCAAAAACACAAGGTAGAACATCTTAAGTTTATCACTATAACTGTGCTTAACAAACAACCCTTCATCCGTTTTCCAACAAAATCACGGCACCTAAACATTTGGACATGGTTGTTCATTCTACAGTGTATAACCGCCAAGACCACCTTCCCGCAGTAGAAGCAGAGACCAATATGGCGGAGCGACCTTGAAAGCTCCGTCCCTTGGAAAAGGAAAGTCATCGCTTCGCCCATTCCAGCGTGAAGATCCCAGAGCCATCTGCCGGGGCGCCGGTTTTGGTGGGTATTAATCGCCGATCAATTCTAAATGACCGTGCAAGTTTTGTTTTGTTTAATTTCACTATGAGGTTGCGCTGGTGAGGGAGCCGGTGGATGCAAAACTGCAATTAAGTCTGTCATCCGATCTGCACAAAAAAACCCATTTACGATGATACTGCTCTCTGCTGCAACTCAGCCACCTTAAATTGTGGCTGCGAATTGAATGACAATAATTCAAGAAGAATTCCTTGACTCCAAAGAAATTCGCACTGTGTGTGGTATCATTATTCAACTGCATGTCATCGGCTGGTGCTTGTTCAAGCTGAAGAAAAAGATTACTAAACTGACCTCTAAAGTGTGGCGCCTCCTAATAGCATGCACATATATCCGCTTTTTCCACTCATTTATGAATAATGTTTGTATTCTAAACTTAACTGGCTATGGTTTATTGTACTGGTTATTAACTACCACTATTCACACAATAATCATTAGAAGCTGTTCAAACCATGTCTACAAGCCAGAAAGGTATTCTGGATCCCCTCTTTATATCAAAGTCAAGTGTATATACATTTGCTTCGGGCTGTAAGTTTAGATTCACAGTTCTGGTGAAATCAGTTTACCACAACTTATATTTAGTTTTAAAAACAGTAGTGATTAGTATTTCACAGTATTTTTTTTTGGTCAAGAGCCGGGGCTCCCTGAAAATCATCTAAAAATCATAGTAATTAAAATTTTAATAAGCCATTTATCTGTATAAAAGTCAATATAAAAATGATGCTAAAAGGATGGCTATCAATATAACAGATTCGTTTATCGATTACAAAAAAGACGAAGAATACAAAAATCCTAACCATTCCAGTGAAGCAGTTGACAATTGGCAGTAAATGTGCCTATATGGTTGGAAAATTTTTAAAAACAGAACTGTTGAAGTTTGTATTTTTTTTAATAAAACAATTTAAATTAGGCCTAATTATTTTGTTAAATGTATGTAATTATTTTTACCTATAAATTGGTTCCTTTAATTGTAAAACACAAATCAGTTGGATAATACGTATCCGTAACTTTACAACAGAACGATCAATTTTATCACACTAAAATCACGTTAAATTATTTGTACTCAGCTTGTGTCTATAATATTGAAAAAAGCAAGTCTTTTAACTTTTACAACATTGGCTCCTGTTACCTCCATTGTAAATGCCTGTAACACAGATTTAGTTATTTATTAGTTTATTATTTTAATGACAAAGAGTGCCCAAGTCAGAAATGAAGTTTCATGGTATATTTAACATTATGCTGCAAGTCCAACTGAGTTTAAACTTGTATTGTGAACCTGCAAGTCACTTTAAAGTGCAATAAAGGTGAACTTGTGAAGCTGATACTAGTATTTAAAAAACTTTACTCGTCGTTTATTTACATGAGTTGCAGCTATTTCTTGTTGAACCCAGGCAGTTTTTGGAGCCTCTGGTGTATCTATGCCATGCTATGCCAATGTGGGCCTTGGCCACGGTCTTATGTGGCCTTGCACAACACATGTGAATTGTCGCAACAGAGAACCACCCACTGAAGAAAGAATGTCTGTGTTGAGTAAGAACCTGAGAATTAAATTCATTTACCATTCCCCAGAGGTTAACTTGATATATGTAGCTCATGTGTCTTTCATCTTAAATTATCCACTGACATTCGGTGGTGCTCTACATGAGAAACTACAGGTACTGGTCAGTGTATAATTAGAATATCACATCAAAAGTTGGATTTATTTTCATTAATTCCATATCAAAAAGTGAAACTTGTATATTATATTCACTTCATTACACACAAACTGATATATTTCAAATGTTTATTTCTTTAAATTTTGATGATTATAACCTGACAACTAAGGAAAATCCCAAATTCCGTATCTCAGAAATTAGAATATAACTTAAGACCATACAAAGAAAGGGGTTTAAGCACCTCTTGGCCAACTAAATGACAGTATAAACAATGAAAAGTATCGAGCATGTACAGCACTCAATACTTAGTTGGGGCTTCTTGTGCACTGAATTACTAACTGCAGCAATGTGTTTGTGGCATGGAGTCAAATCAGTCTGTGGGCACTGCTCAGGTGTTATGAGAGCCCAGGTTGCTCCGATAGTGGCCTTCAGCTCTTCTGCATTGTTGGGTCTGGCACATCGCATCTTCCTTTTCCCAATACCCCATAGATTTTCTATGGGGTTAAGGTCGGCAAGTTTTGCTGGCCAAAGATTAAGAACAGTGGATACCATGGTCCTTAAACCCGGTACTGGAAGCTTTGGCACTGTGGTGCAGGTGGCCAAGTCCTGTTTGAAAATGAAATCTACATCTCCATAAAGTTGGTCAGCAGCAGGGAAGCATGAAGTGCTCTAAAACTTCCTGGGTATACGGCTGTGGTTGACTTGGCATGGCACTGCAAACCATCACTGACTGTGGAAACTTTACACTGGACCTCAAGAAATGTGGATTGTGTGCCTCTCCTCTCTTCCTCCAGACTCTGGGACCCTGATATCCAAAGGAAATGCAAAATTTATTTTCATAAAGAGCACATAACTTTGGACTATTCTCAGCAGCAGTCCAGTCCTTTTTGAAACGAGATGCTTCTGACACTGTCTGTTGTTCAAGCAGTGGCTTGACACAAGGAATGCGACAGCTGAAAAACCCATGTCTCGCATACGTCTGTGCGTAGTGGTTCTTGAAGCACTGACTCCAGCTGCAGTCCACTCTTTGTGAATCTCCCCCACATTTTTGAATGGGTTTTGTTTCACCATCCTCTCCAGGGCTGCGGTTATTTTGATCCCTATTGCTTGTACACCTTTTTCTATCACATCGCCTCTCTATTAATGTGCTTTGGACACAGAGCTCTGTGAACAGCCAGCCTCGTTTGCAATGACCTTTTGTGTCTTGCCCTCCTTGTGCAAGGTGTCAATAGTCGTCTTTTGGAGAAACTGGTCAATTCAGCAGTCTTCCCCATGATTTGTGTAGCCTACAGAACTAGACTGAGAGACCATTTTTAAAGGCTTTGCAGGTGTTTTGAGTTAATTAACTGATTAAAGTGTGGGCACCAGGTGTCTTCAATATTGAACCTTTTTCACAATATATCTTTGTTTTCTGAGCTACTGAATTTGGGATTTTCCTTAGTTGTCAGTTATAAACATCAAAATTAAAAGAAATAAACATTTTGAAATATATAAGTCTGTATGTAATGAATAAATAGAATATACAAGTTTCACTTTTCAATGGATGTCATTAGTGAAATAATCAAACTTTGAGATGATATTCTAATTATATGACCAGCACCTGTATATCTGACCTTTCTACCATTATTTCCTCTAAATTATTGTTGTTTAAAAAACATTTTACTTATAATGTTCTTATAATATTTATAATATACTGTAATGTGACAGAGTGAGAAAGGAATCTTCAAAACGAAATATAAAAATGCAGGTTAATTGTATGATCAGTCTAGAACTGGTTTAGATTCTGAAAGTGTGTCAAATGCCAGTTTGCTAGCACAGCTGTTTGATATTTTGACATTATCAGCAGAAAGGTCATCCCTTGGGAAAATGACATTTGCTTAATTATTGAACATGCACTAGTAGTGTACTTCAAATCTTAAAAGTCTTAAAAGATATTATATATATATATATATATATATAGATATATTATATATATATATACACAGTATATATATATATGTATATATATATATATATATATAAAATTAAAAAAATGTAGATAATATAATACCAATGAAATAAAAGGCCATTTAATTGTACTTAAGTTCATGTTTTCTTAACAAACTTAAGTTTCTTTTTTTTTTTTTTTTTTTTTTAAGTACATTTTTTTAACTCATTATGTTTTGATGTGTTTGACTAACATACAAAAGCACGAGTATTTATTATAATTTAAACTCACCTCTTATTTGATATTACATATACCCCTGGTCTAGGACTATCCTTAAAATGCATGTTTGAGCTGTCTCAACTAAAAATATATTGCTCTGACATATTTAAAAATATGTCAGTGACATTGTTCTGTCTCAAGATGCACACCTGTAACATTTTTTCGAAGGCATTTTTTATAAAAGCTGCTTAAATGTCTTATTTTAACTAAGGCCTAGTCCAGGCTTAAGCTAAGCCCCGTCTGTGAAACCGGGCCTTAAAAGTTAATATATGTTAAATATTTTATTTTATGTATAATGTGCAATTTCAAATATATTTAAATGCATGACATAGACGTTCCAATAAAATTACATTTACATATAATGTTTGATTGTCAGTACATTTGACAGTACACTTTATATTTCAAAGACAATGGTAATTATAAAATTACATATAAAATATACTTAAGTCCTGCTTTCACTAAGTGGGATAAAAACAGTGTTAAATTCAACTATTTGCATTTATTCTAAAATTGAAGTAAATTTTCATTTAATTGTAAATAACCCGTGGTTCAGTGTCTGAAAATATTACATTCAGTTCACACTTAAGTATATTCTTTTAAAGCACAGTATATAATTTCCATAATAATTTCTTTTTTAAAAAAGTGTGCTAGTGTACTTGTTTTTCACACTGAACGTTTCAAAGGAAGAATAACTTATTACACAATTTTTAATTAAAGATCATTTGCTTCTTTGGAATAACATACACTGATAAACTGTTCACAATGAGAGCTGGAATACACATTAAATTGGGTCAGTTTTGGTTTAATGTTGACTCTAAATGTAATAATGCTCTGTATGATTGGCAGGTAGGGTGCAGACAGCCTTAAGGAGAACAGCTGCTAAGGAATGTTATAGACATACTCCCCTCCTTAATTAAGTCTAATTATTTCTCTTCTGCGTTTGTACTGCCTGCAGCAGATTCCAGCCTTCTCAACAGAGCGTTGTGGGTACAGCTCTTCAAATTACAGTGGCTACTTAATAATTAGAGCAGTAACCACTAAACAGCGTTTGATTTGTTAGAGGACTGCGACTGTGAAGTGAACGGTTGAATGAACTGTGGTTGAGTTATTGTGGTTGGGTTTAATGTGTTAAACATTTGTCATGGCAGGGGCTGAAGTGAGTCATTTTCAAACGGTCATTTCAGTCATTATAGGGCAAAACAATCAGTCAAAACAAAGTGCACAAATTTTAGATGACAGAAAACAGAACAAAAATGTGCTAAAAGCTACTGTACATTTGTCATGCTCAGAAAAAAGTTACAGTTTATATAACACACATTTAACAGTGTTTTACTGTACAAACCTGCAAAATGTCATCATGGTATACTGTATGTTGTAGCATAAGTTGTCACATTTGTGCAATTGCATATAATTTATTAAATATTAACTACATAGCTAGTAATAAATAGCATATTCTATGCTACTGAACAATGAAAAAAATTAATGAATTAAAAAAAAAACATTTGTGTGTTCTTTATTATGTTACATAGCATTAAATTTGAAAGAATCTTGGTACACAGTTGGTTTAGCAGAAGAAAGAAATTCATACAGGTTTAGAACAACATGAGTTTGAGTAACTGATCACTAAATCATTATTTTGGGGTGAACTGTCCCTTTAAGTTAAAACAATTAAAGTTAGAAATTAGTTGATTTCACTGGTTAGGTTTTTGCAGTAGCCTATATGTGTCCCCTAAAATAATGCTCTGATGAGCAAGATTATTAAGAAAAGAAAAAAAAAAAAAAAAAAAAAAGAAAAGAAAGGAGCAATATCCTTAAAATAACCTTCTAATTGACCTCATTACAGTGTTGTCTGTTGTTCATCTGTCTGTCCAAGCCGTTTTCCTTTGTGATTTGGACAGCTCCTTCACTGTCCAGCCTGGATGTCCTCATGCAAGATCAAAGCGGGCAAAAAATGCTTGCGAGACCCTCCTGCACGGTGGAATCACACATTCGCTCTTCTGCATCAATAAAACAACTTAATTGCTTCCTTGTCTCATTGTGTGATGAGAGTCTTGGCGAGCAGGATTTAAAGAAGAGCACAAACTAGCTCAAAAACACTTTACAACTTAAGATGTATTGTTTAGTCCCGCCTTGCCTTTCAGAAAAAAAACGGTTAAAGAATAAAAAACAGCTCAACAGAATGGGGCTGTTAATAATTTGTGTGCACCCAGATGGCATCCTTGAACTCAGTCTTGACCAATGTTCCCTCTAAGCTGCGCGCGCGCAGCCGCGCACTTCTTCCACCGCTGCCGCGCAGAAGAAATAATGTGCCGCGCACACGCATAAATGAGTTGGGAAAGCTATATTTGCGAAAGCGAATGAATTGCAATGCTCGGGGGGTAAACCGCTTATAAGAGCTGATATCACGTTAAGAGTTAGAGAACGGTTGAATGCGGTTTATCAGTTTCATAGAAAGGGAATGATGTGCGCCAAATGAGTCGCTGTTGAAACCGAATATTTAATGGTTGCGTAGCCTACGAAATAGCTCAACTCGAGAGCCGACGCAAACGCAATGACATGTGAAATAAAACCGTCATCATGTATTAAAGAAGAGTGGCTTGATGATTAAGTGCTGGAAACAGCGGATGATGGGCACAGAACGGTAAAAAAACTCAGAGACATTTACAGTCACACAGGTGTAGTGTGCAAAACTGTACATCATAGGGATGTTTAGATAGCTATAGAAGAATTGACGTTCACGTTTTTTTTTTTTTTTTTTATATTTAACTTACAGATCTCAGTTTAAATGCTTCAGTTTCTATTCTATTCTATTCTATTCTATTCTATTCTATTCTATTCTATTCTATTCCATCAGTTTAAATGCCTCAGTTTGTTTTGATATTATATTATTTTAGGGCCTATATTATTAACCTAATAATAATTGACCTTGTTTTTTAATGGAGTCTCTGCTCATCAAGGATGTATTTATTTTATCGAAAATACAGAAGAAAAAACAGTAATATTGTGAAACATTATTGCAATTTCTAATCTTGGTTTCCTGGTTTTGTAATATACTTTAAAATATCATTTATTCCCGTGGAGCAAGCTTGAATTTTCAGCATCATTACTACAGCCTTCAGTGTCATATTATCCTTCAGAAACAATTCTAATCTGCTAATTTATTATCAGTGATGATCTGTTGTGCTGCTTAATATTTTTTACTTTTTTTTTTTTTGAAAACGTTTTATTTTTTCTTTAATCTTAGATTAATAAAAAAGTTTAAAAAGAACAAAGCATTATCTGTTTCTAAAAAATAGTCTTTAATTATCAATTTTTATATCCATTGTAAACACATTTCTTGCTGAATAAATATTAATTTCTTTAAAAAAAGAAAGAAAAAATATTGACCACAAACATTTTAGTAGTTTATATGTAACACAAAGTTTTATTTTTTTACTTTAATTTATCAGATAATAAATACAAAGTAAAGTAAAAAAATATTAATGCAACAACCTGCATTTATTATAAAACAATAGAAATCTTTTTTAAAAATGCTTTGCTTTATGTACTTTATACTTTTATCCAGTATATGTACTTATTAACTTTTTACCATATTCTTTGACTGAATAAAAGTCTTTAAAAAAAGAAAAGAAAAAAAAATAAAAATATGCCACAAAACATGTTAAGTGTATATTGTAACACAAAATTTCTATTTTGAATTAAACCTGTCCTGTTATAATATCCCACAACACGTCCCAAAAAAAAAATTATGCAGCACAACTGTTTCCAACATTGATTATAATCAGCATATTAGAATGATTTGTGAAGGATCATGTGACACCGAAGACGGGATTTGAAATTTGCTGATAAATTGCTTTGCTTCATAGGAAAAATCTATTTTTAAAGTATATTAAAATAGAAAACTTTTTATTTAAATTGCAATAATATTTCCACAATATTATTTTGTGAAATAATATTCAATATTTTTAACTCAAATAGATACAGCCATTGATGAGCATAAGAAAACTTATTTAATAAACATTATGATCCCAAACTTTTGAATGGCAGTGTATTATACTGTATATATACAGTTTTCTCAGTATATATATATATATATTAATATATATTATATCTATATATAATATACAGTTTTTCAGGTAATCTAAAATGTCATCATTTAGTCACGGGTCTAATCCAAATAAAAATAGCACATTAAAGTTAAAAGTTACACACTTTTTTTTGTGCGCGCTGTACTGTCTGGTATAAAGAATGTTTTGCACAGGTGGCCGAAATGTCCGCCCATTAGAGAAAAGTTTTGCTCAGCAAGAAAAAAAATTAGAGGGAACATTGGTCTTGACCCCTGCTGACTGTGTTTGAGTGTGTTTGTGTGTGAGGGTGTGTGTGTGTGTGTGTGTGTGTGTGTGTGTGTGTGTGTGTATGGGTGTAAATAAGTGCATTGTGCTGTGCAAATGTATGTAAATCAACTTATGTCCACAACTTTGTTTATGTGCCAGTCCATCTACCCATCCATTCAGTAGTCTTATGCTATTAATAAGGCCCATAATATCCCCATTTAAATGTAAAATTAATTAATTAAGATGTATGTATTTGAATTGCATATTAAAAATCCATAAATTGGATTGCACAGTTTAAAACACAAATAAACAAATAAACTAAATGTGATGCATATTTGTCACATAAATCAAACATGTCAGATTTCTGTATTAGAAATCCTAGTTTATTATTAACTACTGCACTATTTGATTTTATTTAATCATCATCATATTTTAAAATGTATTTATTACTGTTGCTTGAAATCAGTTCACTGTGAAAAACAAAGAACCTTTAAAAATATGAAACATGGTTAAAATATGCCTATATAGCTGTGCAAGCTTTATTCAGTTGAAGCAAATTAAATGTAATGTTAATTATAATTTCTTCCCCCTTTCCCCCTTCCATCTTTCCTCTGTAGTATCCTCCTCTCTTCCCTCACCTACCCATTTCTCATCTCCTGGATGTGAATGCAGAAACTGACACTTTATGCTCTACATTAACCTCTTGTCTAGACAATATTTGTCCTCTCTCCTCCAGGCCAGCACAGGCTGCCCCTTCTAACCCCTGGTTATCCAATGTTCTCCGTGAGCATCGGACCAAACTCAGGGTGGCAGAGAGAAAAAAATGGTGCAAATCAAAAGATCCCGTCAGACCAGAGTATGTATCAGTCTTTGCTTTCATCTTTCTCTGCTGACGTCCATACTGCACAAATCTTCATACTTCCACAATAAGATCAGCAGCGCTCCAGACACACGTAATCTCTTCAAAACATTTAATTCTCTCATCTGTCCCCCTCCACCACCTCCCGCAACTTTTATAACAGCTGATGATTTCGCCACATTCTTCACCGACAAAACTAGAACAATCAGTAGTCAGTTCTCAACCCCACATGCACAGGACCTCAAACCCACCATACCCACTGCTAAAACTCCTATCTTTTCCTTCTGTCCCCTCACTGAGGCAGAAGTATCAAAACTTCTCCTCTCCAGCCATCCTACAACATGCTCTCTAGACACAATCCCCTCACACCTCCTCCAAGCAATCTCTTCTACACCCTTACCTCACTCACACACATCATCAAGACATCTCTCCTCACAGGCACCTTCTCCACTGCATTCAAGCAGGCTCGGGTAACCCTACTGTTCAAAAAACCTACATTAAACACTTCACTTACAGATAACTATAGACCTGTCTCTCTTCTTCCCATTCATAGTGAAAATACTCAAAAGAGTTGTTTTCAACCAGAATATCATTGTTTCTCTCACAGAACAACAACCTGGATGCTAACCAGTCAGGTTTCAGGAGTAGCCATTCAACTGAGACTGTACTACTGTCAGTCACGGAAGCCCTGTGGATTGCAAAAGCTGATTCCAAATCATCAGTTCTTATTCTGCTGGATCTATCTGCTGCTTCTGACACTGTCAATCATCAGATCCTCCTGTCTGCCCTCTCATCACTGGGCATCACATGGACTACACTTCGCCTGGTTTGAATCCTATCTCACTGGTAGGTCTTTCAGGGTGACTTAGGGAGGGGAGGTATCCAAAGCACATCAACTTGTCACTGGGGTTTCCTCAGGGATCAGTTCTTGGACCCCTCCTCTTCTCCATATACGGATTACAGAGCTCAAATGTATGAACTCAGCCTTGGAGAGAGGAAGTGTGATCATAAAATTACACACTGCTCTATCTGTCATTTCAAACCAGAGGATCCAACGGTAGCTGCCTGGCGGACATCTCGGCATAGATGAAAGAATAACCCCATTCAGCTCAAACCTGGCAAAGACTGAGCTTCTTGTCTTCCCTGCCTTTCCAACTCTTCAGTAGGATCCAGAGCTAGGTTCTTCTACAATTATACCATCAACTTTGGTCAGAAATCTTGGTGTAACCTTTGACTGACCAGCTGACCTTCAAAGACCACATTGCAAAGGATGTGCTCGATCTTTGCAGGTTTGCATTGTACAACATCAAAAAGATCAGGCCCTTTCCAAAGGCTGAGAACATGCTGCTGCACAAATTCTTGTCCAGGCCCTTGTCATTTCTAGGCCATGGACTACGGCAATGCTCTTCTGGCGGGACTTCCATCAGAGCTTCCAATACAAACCTCTACAAAAGGATCAGAGAAGTCTTTAACGAGCCCAAAAGAGCCCATGTTACACCTCAAACCCTCACAGAAGTCTGAGATCTGCTAGTGAGTGTTGCCTTCGCGGTACCATCACAGAGAGGCTCAAAATCACTTCCAGAACATTTCTCGTTCACCATTCCCGGCTGGTGGAATACTCTTCTCACCCCAACCAGAATGCTGAATCCTGACAATTTTTTATGCGACAGCTGAAAACTCATCTCTTTCGAAAATTATTTTATTCCTTCTCTTTTAGCTTGTACTTATTTGAACAATATCTAAAACTTGGGATTGCAAGCACTTCCTTTGTCTATTTGCCTCTTTAAGATGAATTGTTTTTATGTATCACACAATTTTAAGTTGCTTTGGATACCAGCTTCTGCAAAATGACTAAATGTAAATAATTGTTTTGTTTGTTTTTGTGTATTTACAACACATTTAGTTTATTAGCACTATTACAGAATTCTTACCTTGTTTCATTATGTATAAACTGACAAGTACTGTATGCATCACATTTAGTTTTTGGGTGAAAAACTGTGTAATCCAGATGAATGGAAATATGCAGTTCAAATCTTACATTTAGTCCTAAATATGTTTTTGGGTCATGTGGTGTATCATGGGGGAGGGTCGTTTCTGGAGTCAATCATTCTGTACATGAGGGATTAAAATAAGCTTTTACTATTTTAATCTTTTCAAATTGAGAAGAACGCACATATGTCTCTGATTAAATTTGCTTTTCCAATATCTGTTTGACTCTCACTATAATGAAAAACAGTCCTCTGATTATGTGATTACAGAGAACTATTAAATATTTGACTTTTTGAGCATTAATTATTAGGCAAAAACAAAGATTGTCTAACAGTCTGTTGTTCTTCCAGTTATTGGCAGTAGCCTAGCAGGGAATCATATTACACAGCTATTTGTGAATATTGTTTTTAATTTAAGCACATGTGCTATTTGGATGAGTAGTATCAGAATGTGTCAGGCAGATGTTAATCATTTGAATGTTTCATAAATAAAGTTGCACAATTGGAGGTAAAATGTGTTTGTTTAGCAATGTCTGCTAGATGTTTGTCTACTATAAAATGCAGTTGCAGAAATCAGTGGAAATATGGTCAATCTATCACTCATGTATATGCTGTTTTATATTTTTTTTTTTCCTAGTACTTATACTCAATCATCCCACTGCTGCTACACTTTTATTTATAATACCCTTCTCAGAAAAAGGGGACAAAACCTGTCACCTAACCCCCGGGCGTTATCCTTTCAAAGAAGGGGCACTAATATGTACCTTTAAGGTACCAAAATGCCCCCTTTATAGGTAAATAATGGTACAAAGGAGTGCCTTTTTGAATTAGTACTATACCCCAGTGCCAGCTTTTGCCAGGTATTTACTCTGTGTACCTGTATTCTATTGTCTGCTATTGTCGATATATACTGTTGTCTTAGTCCTTGTGTCTGTCCATGTATACGTGTTGTGTTCCCTGGAGGAACTGTTTGTGTGTTGTTATCCATTGCCATGTGATGTGCTAAATTTGATATTGACTTTCTGTTGAAACCTATTTGACTTTTTCCCCAAAATAAGGCAAAATGATTTTTATTAGCATGTAAACTCTTTCATAAAAAAATAATACAAAATAAATGAAAAGGTGTTGCATCACTAGCTTCAAATTTCATATTCATATTACTTAGTTCATCAAAAAAAGATCCGGTGTGAAACCAGTGGTTGCAACACTTTTTGCTTTAACACCTGTAACAGATTTTTTTTTTCTTTTGTGATGTTTATATCACAATTTGTCCCTAAGCTTTTTTTTTAAGTTAATGTCAAGTACAAAGAGTGCTTTTGTTAGTAACAGTAAGTCAAGGCTTGTAACACTATTATAAGACATCAGCTTAATTTTTTGTAATTGTATTAAATTTGTTGATCAAAAAAAACTGTTTTTATTCCAAATCCCAAAATCCCATCTCTCAGCTCACCCATATTAATTAATGAGACAGATTTGTTTAAAATAATAATAATAATAATAAGTGGAAAAAAGTTGCATTGGCAACAAAATAAAACTATTAAAAAAAAAAGTAATGGTGTGTCTGTTGATGTTAGTCATCGTTCACAGTTGTGTCAAATATTGGCTTTCCCGCACATCTTGTTCTATCTTTTTGGGAACATTAAGTAAATTGAGGAAATTAGTGTTACAACTCTCCCTGCCTAACTCAGACTTAACAAAATTGAGCAAAAAATGCTGTCTCTCAAATGAATTTTGATTCAGATTGTACCAGGGATGTACAGTACTCAAGTTGATATCATCTGAATCAGGCAACAGCATTTAATGACTGTTGTTTATCATAAAAAATGAATTTCCACATTTTTCTTTAAAAAATTAACACATACAGTGTACAATTGGAAAATGTTAAAATACCTTGGCATGGTTAAGACTGTCACTGATGTTCACGACACTCTATTTTTTTTGTCTTGGAATCTTGATGTGCTTATAGACTGCTGCGTTATGCAAGAGTTAGTTCCAGTCCAGTAACATTTTTGGACAAGAAGCGTTCCGCTTGAGTAGAGTAACTGATATTTCATATCACTGCAGACTTGATTGTTTGTATGGAGTGGTTTTGATTATCCTTCTGTAGTCAAACCTATCCATCACTGCTTAAAATAACACTCTTTTTAAACACTACATAGCCTAATAGATATTAGATTGAGCCTTTTTAAACTCTAGATACTAGTACTCCTGCAAATTTCCATACAGGACAGAGTGTTCTCAGCCTATCTTGACTTTAAGTCTTACTTCTTTCCATTGGCTGGGTTGGCTGACGAAAACAATGGAACTTTCAACAACAGGTTGGTGGCGATCACTACAGCCTTGCTAACTCAGAATAGATCTCAAACCACCCCCATCCCACCTGATGCTAATACTGGGCCTCTTTTTTATTTTGATGACTTGTCCTTGTCATCCAAAATCAATCAAAACTCAACCACACCCATTACATCCTCCACTTAACGACCACTCTTAACGAGGCATTAGCTTACTATAATGCAATATTAGCTCATAAAAAATGACCAGAGACATATGAGGTCTTTCACATCTGTCCTCATGTAGTCTAGCTAGGGATATAATTAAGATATGTGGCCTTCTCGGTTTGCTGAAATTACCACTTTGAAACTCTTATTAATGTCAGCCATAATTGTTTCCCAGGTAATGTTGTTGTGACATGACCTGAACAAACTAAATTTAGTATTAAAACAAAGCTTATTAGATCCATTCCAACAGATTGGTATATGCATTCAGGTTATAGATGTAAAATGTAAGATTCACTCTAATTTGTTATTAATATATAATGTCAATATATAAATGTTAAATATTTTGAATAATAAGAATAAATGTGCTGTTCAACATGCCAGCTGAATTGCATGGGTTACTCTGTTTAGAAATCACCACACAACTATTGCACATATACAGTAATTGGGTGACTGGATGCAATCTCAACTTTTGAAATGAATAAGGTGGTTGCAAACAAACTCCTCCAAAGAAATTTCAAATAAGTACATTCAAATAAACCTCTGAAATATTTTAAAGAGACTGTTTACTGGTGATTTAACTATATAATTTGGAATCAGTATTTCTAGTGATGCTCTGTATCACCATTCTAAGGAAGCAAATACACAAACCAAACAATTCAATTACATTAATTAAATGTGACATTCGGTTAAATCTAACAATGTTTTTGTTTGCCAGGATTTATTTTTATTTTATTTTTATTTTATTTATTTTTAATTTAAAAACTAGCTGTTTTTTTTTTTTACATAAAACTTCAGACACAAAATTAAATAAATAGATGTAAAAGGTCAGTTTACTCAAGACAGAATGGAGTTTGAGTGGGAAACACAGGATTCTTTGTGGTCAGTTGATCTTTGGTGACCTTTGGGAACACAAACTTCCTGGATGCTTTCCATCTCCAAACCACTGTCTGGCTACTGTGGCAACCCAAAATGAATGCAGCCATGTCTATGGTCATTTTCTTAAAGAAATCAATGGACGATTCACAAAAGACAAGGGGAGGTTTCCGGACAGATATAGAGAGCCCAAGAATTACGTCAAAGGACCATTTTGCAAATGACACCATCTCTCCTACAACCTAAGGTTAACACGACTTTCAAATTCTTATTCTCTGTCATTCTTATGTGTAAATAGTCTTGAATGAATGAATGTTGTATTAAAATATTTGGCACATCTACACATTTTATTGCTCAGATTATGCTTTTTTACATAAGCGATCAGAAAAATTCTTTTTTTTTTCAGTTTAGCAATTAACTTACTTTCTGCTGTTTTTCAATATATTCCTTGGAACAATAAACATAGAAACAAAATAGACAATACAGGGATAGTTCACCCAAGTAAAAGAGGAAACTAGTGTTACAACCCTCCCTGCAGCCTAACTCAAAACCAAATGCTGTATCTCAAAATAAATGCTGATTCAGATGATACCAACTAAAGGGATGTATGTTGTGATAGTTCATTTACTCATCATAGGTTGGTCCAAACCTTTCTTAAGCTGGACACAAAAGAAGAATGTTGATAACCAAACAGCATTTTTTTCTGTACTACCGAAGTCAGTGAGGACCTGTTTGGTTTGGTTACCCACATTCTTCAAAATATCTTCTTTTACCTGTATGTTCAACAAAAGAAAGAAACGTATACAGGTTTGGAACATCTTAAGAGTGAGTAAATGATGAATTTTCATTTTTGGGTGAACTATCCTCTTAACATCAAAAGTACAAAAACTATATGTGGATAACACTTCAAATCATTTGGTCTTTGGAAGTATTTGACAAATCACTGACTTTTGGTTATAAGCTTATACTCTTGGTAAATCTGAGCATGGTTTGTGAAACTGTTGAGATCTCTTCTGAAACTGAGACACTTGAGTTTACTGGGTTGCTTTTTCTCTGGAGAAAAATCTGAGAAACAATTGCATTTCGTTTTTATCATTGAAAAACAGTTGAGACATGGGAGTGTTGCAAACTCAGGGGAGTTGTAACACTATCACTTTAACCAGCTAGAAATGACCTAAATGGGTGAAATCACACATGACCTTACCATCGATGACAGCAGAAGTTGCAAAAAAAACTTTTTTTTTTTTAATGTTGTTTAATGAATGTTAAATAACAGATCTGGTTTGAATTACCAGTTATTCTTTGTTATAATTATACAATTTTTGCAGACAAGCTTTTTGCCATTAAATAAGTGAAAGTGACGTGACATACAGCCAAGTATTGGGACCCATACTCAGAATTCGTGCTTTGCATTTAACCAATCCAAAGTGCACACACACAGCAGTGAACACACACCCGGAGCAGTGGGCAGCCATATATGCAGCGGTGCCCGGGGAACAGTGCCTTGCTCAAGGGCACCTCAGTCGTGGATTGAGGGTGGAGAGAGAGCACTGTTAATGCACTCCCACCACCCACAATTCCTGCCGGCCCCGAGACTCGAACTCACAACCCTTGGATTTGCGAGTTCGACTCTCTAACCATTAGGCCACAACTTCCCAAATAAAGAAATGAATGAATGGATAAATAATAATAAATAATTTATTTAGAAGGTGAAGTTTGTAGACTTATGCAATTCTACAGGGCAGATGAAGATTGAAATAAATTGTTTGACATACACAAACTGAGCAGATTAATTGTTCCCATGGTTGATGATAATAATGTTTCTAAAGCACAAAATCAGCATTTAATGATTCCTGAAGGATCACACAACATTGAAGAAGGGAGCTTTGCCCATGAAAAGGAATAAATTAAATTTTAAGATGTTAAAAAAAATAAATAAAAATAAAACAGCCATTTTAAATCATAATGGTATTTCACAATATTTTCTTCTGTATTTTTTAAATCAAAAATACAGGTCTTACTGACCTCAGACTTTAAAATGGTAGTGTGCATATATATATTATTTTAGTTAGTTTAGTTTACTTATAATCCATTTTTCATTAAAATTGAGGTATTCATTTTGAACATGTTAATCTGATTACCACAATATAAGCCTATTTCTATTATTTTACAATTCTTCAGTGCATTGTAACAACAACTCTATATTTACCTTTGAGTGCTAGACGTTGTAGATGTAATTTGTTGCAGACAAACAGCCTACTGTGAGTAGTTTGTAACAAAAAAAGACACAGAAGCAATGAGTTCCCGTGTTCATTTGTTATTTCTCTTTTCTACTGGTCCTCATTGTTGATTGACAGCAGGTTAAAGATTTCATTTGGCGTCGGAATGATGTCACAAACCTCGAGATCAATAAGTAATTACCTGAAGTTGAACGCCTTACAGCACGCGCACGGTCCCTCCCTGCTGCTGACGTCACGTGTGTGCAGCTCTGTCCGGCAGAACGCGCCTCTATCACTGCTGAGGTTCGCGAGCGCGGAGGAGGAGCTGTCAAAGTTTACAAGCCAAGCCGAGCGAGTTTTCTCAAGAAGACGGGAAGGCAAGATCCTTGAACATTATTGAGAAACCCTTGAAAGAAGAGCCCTTCTAACTATGGAGTGAAGTCTGATAGGCTTTACACATAAGAAATGGCAGGACCAACTGAGATCGGATTGATGTTTACCTTACTGCTCTCATGGAGCTTCTTCTGCGCGACGCCGGAAAAGAAAGGTAGGATTATTGTGAAACGGCTTGTTGTATAAGGTTAAACCCCAATCTTTGAGACAGTTCGTTGGAGAATAAGCTCCTACAGAGCTTGATGGAACGGCGCACATAGCCTACCTTCAGAGATGTGCGCTTTGAGGAACCTCGGTCAGCGTGGGAACAGTGGAAGTTTGTGCTCACAGTCCCACAGAGAACTTCCACTTGGATACTAAGTAGCCTAGTTTTTAACTGACGCTTTTATTGAAGTTCTTTCTGGAACAACCTGAAATTCATTGTCTGTAGTTCACGGATCAGTCCTTGGGTTCGAACTTTCAAACTTTCAGTTACCAGCCCGGATTTTAGTTTATATGACCCCACCCCATACTTTTAATAAGGTTGTGATTTTTTAGCTTTATAGTGCAATACTGCGTGGCACTGCCATGATTCAAATTGCATAGCAGAGGCTGAGAAAAGAAGATGATTCTTACATTATGACAATGTTTTATCAGACAACCGAAAACGTGTTTCATGTGGTAACATTGCAGTCGGCTGGTTTCATTCAAAGTCAAAATATTAATATATTTTAAAACAACCTAACTACATAAGATTGGAGTTATTACACTGTTATATGTGCCAGATCAGGTAGAAATAGCTTCTGCACATTGTTTTTATATTTATTTCACAGATTGACATTAACATTTTGTCTTTTGTTGTTGTTGTTGTCAAATTTAACTGCTAGCCTATGTGGTGTCAGCCTACCTAAAAATGATTTCGTTTGTTTGTATCGTTTAACTTTCATTTTTACTCCGTCTTTATGTTTCAACTTGATAACCTTTGACATTTTTAACTAATAATTAGTGCAGTAAACTTATTGTTATGGAATCGGCATAATTTTAATTTGAGATTTAGTTTTCAATTTTAGTATGTCAACATTTTTTTTAAAAAGTGAAAATAATTGTAGCCTTATTTGATCTTACCCTGATTTTGTTGGTTTAACCAAATGTAGTCAGGTTGATTCAGTCATTTTAACTCATATCTGACTTAGATTTTATCACACAAAGCACTTTCTTTTTTTTGTCTAGGTTATCTAAATTATGTTTTAATGTGTAGATCCAGTGAATTGTAATGAACGTTTTCTTTGAATGAATTCAATGAATTAAAGCCATTTTTTAATCTATGATGTTAGAGTTTGTCACATTAATTAGGTTAGTTAAAGTGTGTTTATATGCCACTTTGCATATCATTAAGATAATCTCAGGGGTGTCCTGTGTGTAAACACATGACTGTGCCAATGCTGACAGATGGGGCACACACAAATCACTTTATTACAGTCTGTTTCCTCATTTGGGCTCAATCAGGTTTACAGTCACGTTGCCAAGAGAAGAATCACTTTCCTTTAATATACTGTAAGTTCTGTTTTGACAGTCATCAATGATGTCCTGTTTTAATGCTGAAGGTTCTCAACTGTTTGCTACAGTTGGATACCTTTTGCCTTTTACTACCACATATATAAACTATATAGAGAAAGGGTCTAAAGTATGAAGAATATTAAACAAATAGTTTTTTTAAGTGGTGTTTTAGTCACTCGTTGTCATTGTTAATTGCACTGATTTGCTGGTTTTCCAGCCCCTTGTATTTTACAGGACAGGTATTACAGTACCAGTGAGGACAGTCATGACGTGCTATAATGTTTTCGGGCTCCTGTTGTGCCTCACTCAAGGTCAGAGAAATGCTGCGGCTATCTGTTATATTTTAGATCGAAACAGCTGTTTAGTCTTCATAGACTGCCCATGTTAAATACTAGATAAATGCATTGCTGGCCCAGATTCCAAGTAGCTGGTTTGAAGGTGCACCGTGTTGAGCTATATTTGAATTTGCAGTAAAACGTCCCACATTTGGTCATCAGTCCAGCCACATGACAGACTTTCAAGTGTGTCTTTCCTTTCATTTGTGTGGCACTGACCTCTGGATAACGTCCAGCCTCATTGTGACCTAGAACAATGTCTCTCAGGTGGTCACCTAAATCACCAGTGCAGTGAGAGCCATATGTGGGTATGGATGGAAACTGTTAAACACTCTTTTGGGCAGAGTACATACACTACAGGCCAAAATAATAAATACAGTTTTTTAATGTTGTTGAAAGACATTTCTTTTGCTCACAAAGGCTGCATTTATTTAATAAATAATACTAATATTGTGACACATTATTACACAACTATTTTCTATTTTAAAATATTTTACAATTAAATGTATTCCTGTGATGACAGCCATTACGCTCTTCGGTGTCACATCATCCCTAAGAAATCATTCTAATTTGCTGATTGTCATTTTTTTTTTATTATTATTAATGTTGAAAACAGTTTTTTGCTGCTTAATATTTTAACGCTGAATATTCATCTTATATAATAATATAACCTACAATGCAATAATATTTCACAATACCACTGCCTTTACTGTATTTTTGATCAAATAAGCAGACATTACCAGAGCAGAGGAAAAAAACAACAAAAAAACTCCTCCCTACTTCCGATAAAGGGATGGGCTCTAAATCAAATCTGTTCTAAAAGCGGATAAGATCATATTCTTTAAACTCAAGTTTCTTGTGGGTAATTTCCAATTTTATTGGACTTCACTCATTCCAAAATGACAAAAGTACACCAAAACTGGTTTTCATTGTATGTTTAAATTAGTTTTGTCTATAGGCCGGGGGATTTAATCTAGTCCATCTGAGAGAGTTGTGCTTACAGGTCTTCAGACACTTATAACTCTCATCCGGATGGCTCAGAGGTGACTCAGAGTTAAAGCATAAAAATACGTGTGAGATGAGCTTTAGTTGTGTTTTCTGGATCTGGGGCTTTGACTGCTTGAAGTAGTAAAGGTTGTTGGAATGGGGTTTGTCAGCATATTTGTGTACAGTATGTCTAGAAAGTCAAAACCCAATGCTATTTACAAAGTAACTTGCTGTTTTTTTTTTTTGTTTCCCCTCAATAAATGTTTTAGTTCAACTCTTTAACAGAGGAATTTTACATTAGTATTTCACCCTTATTCTTCACCTCATATAGTCTTATTGTAGCCAAAAGATTTTAATCTGAAATTCTAAAATGTCAGCAGAACTGCTGCAGAAAACCAAGAAACTTAAAAGGATATTTCACCTCAAATTGTAAAACGGTCATCATTTATTCACAAAAAAATAAAATAAAATCATCACAGCTTTTATGTACTTGATGGTGCATCTCATACAAGAGTCTGCTTGTTGAGTCAGGCTTTCTGCTGATCATTTATAACTTGCTTGTGTTTGTGAGCCAAAAGATAGATCTCCCAAATATTTCCAAAACAGCCAAATAAAATAGTCATCGTGTGCAGTACCATTCCTTATCGAGTCGTTGGCATGCTAGGAATTTTCGAGACAGTGGGTAAGAGCATACTCTTAAAGAGTTTCCTTTAAAGGGATAGTTCTCACAAATATGAATCTTCTGTCATAATCTACTCGTCTGCATGTTGTTCCAAACCCATATGACTTTCTTTCTTTTGTAGATTTCAAAGGAGGGAATTAAAACAATTGCAATTCACTTACAAAGAATAGGGAACTGGTGCTTTCAAAATACAAAAAGGATGCAAAAGCACCATAAAAAATATAGAAAATAAACTTCTTATGATTTTTTAAGCCATATAATAGTTTTGTAAGAAACAGACTGAAATTTAAGACATCTTTTCACTAATAATCTTCCCATCCGGAGAGATGGTGGAGCACTGCAGTCAGAACATTGAGTTGAGCTCTGAGTCGTGAATGAATCATTGAATGAATCTTTTGAATGGCTTTTGAATGAATCAACCCAATTCATCACACAAAACTACTTTTTTTTTAACTGTTGTGTGTTTCAGAAGACTTGAAAAGGAAAATACATAAAGGATTTTGTGTAAGATTGACAGTCCCAGTATATAATGTCATATCGTCTAGTTATAGCCAATATCATTATCTTATACAAGTCCAAGACTAGAGTAGGATGTCAGTTTACCCAAAAAATAAAAATTCTGCCATAATTTACTTCATATTGTTCTATTTCTATATTACTTTTTTTTTTTTTTTTTTTTAAATAGACCAGAATTATTTAGGCCAAACAAGACTCAGCTACTGGGGTTCTAATGTTGGACCATGATGATTTTCATTGTATTGACATTTTTAAAAAATGTTTCTTTTGTGTTTCACTGATGAAGTAAAGTCATACTGGTTTGGAACAAATATAAGGGAGAGTATATGATGGCAGAATTGATTATTATTATTTTTTTTATTAGTAATACCTTTACGTTTTATCCCGGTTTAACTCTCTAATTGGGAATCCTGTTCATCTCAAGTCTCTGTCATTTATTCAAAGAATTCTGATTTGTTTCTTGTTAACGATGAAGGTCAATAGATGGATTTGTTTTGCACTCTTGTTAGTGTTTTGCCTGTTCGGCCTCAGGAATCATACCATTTAGATGTTGTCTTGAAAATACCCTGATATGCTTGCCAACGCTGATACCTTATCAAATGTAACAAAAGAGACCATTTTCATAATTACAGGCTCACCTTATTTTCAAAACACTGGTTGCACAACACTCCATGTGCAAATAGGTCTGCCAATTTAACTGGTTTCTTATGATAAATAGTCTTTTTGATTTGTCATACAGCAGATAAAAAGTGCACCATAATCCGATTGTCCTCTTTTGCAGTCACAAATCCTCCTTCAAAAAGCCATCATTGTCAGTTTCTTCCAGTAATGGCTGGAGACCATCAATGTTCTAACCATTGGGATTATGAACTGTTTAGCAGTGATCTTGGTGAAATACATCAAACCCTGTTTTCCCCTAATTGGTGAGTTGAATTTGAGATGTGATACTGCTCTTTTTTCCCATTGCCTTCCTCCCCCGCCTCGGGATGGTCCAAGATGGAGGACCGTAAACTGTCAGGCATCATTTCATTGCATCTTCTGCCAAATAAGAATAAATGTAAATAACATATGCAGTTGGACTGACTGGAACATCTTGGTCAGTTAATTGACATGGGAACAGTTTTTGGCACTGGTTTGCTAGTGTCATGCAGCTTAATAGCGATGACAGCTTTCTCTCTCTTGCTCTCGCTCTCAGCATCTCTCTCTCTCTCTTTCAGTCTTGTACTCTGGGGCTAAATAACATCTCCTCACCAAATAAAAATCATTGCAAAGGAATGCTTGAGCCTGCAGCTTTCGTGTAGTTCAACAGTAGAGCAATAGTGCTTGCGACACTAGAGGTTGAGTTAACAGGAAACTTTCCACCATTTGCCTGAGCTTTGACTAATTCAAAACGCTTTCCGTCATTTTGACAGAAAGGAACAAGAAAAGCATTATTTTAACTCAGTACATCAATTGAGCACGTACTCCAAGTGACTGTTAGAAAACAGGACTTTTTAACACACCAGTAGCTAATTTACTTTCCATATGAAGTAAAGATGTAGCATAGTTATTTTAGTTAAAGTAAACACATGATTAATCCATACATTCTCCAGTTCAGAGAAATAATGAAAATGAAGACGTTTCCACAGGCTCTTGTCAGTGATTTTCATTTTTTTAAAGTCTTTGTTTCGCATGGTGCAGTTCATTTGTAGTCCTAACATACTGTAGACTATGACTCAAAAGTGATATAGGCCTAAATTTACTGCTGTTAAAACAAGAAATGGCATGATGGATAAGCTAATTCACATAAAAATACAAATTCTGTCAACATTTAAATATCTTTAAATATTGTGTTTTGTGACTGTAAGATGAAAGTCAACCAGTCTTGTTAAGGTGGTGTGACAAATGTCCATATATAAATCAGAAAAAAAATTGAACCAATTGACATGACAGATAAAAAATATACAATGATGGAAATTTTACAGTCTTTCAGAGTGACAAAAATGATTATTTTTAAGTACATCCTCTGAGCAATACAAGTCACTGGGATCGATACCCAAGGAGAACACTGTCAAAATTTAACTATAAATCACTGAAGTTAATTTGGATTAAGTTCACATTTGATCCAACAAGCAGATTTAAATTTATACAGAGATATTTAATAATTGACAAATGGAAATCACAATCCAGGGCTCAATGCTTAGCATTTTCTACTGGCCTAGTTGGGCCAATGGTTCATTTTTTTTTTTTTACTTGTTCTGCAAACATTTTCACTGGCCTGCCACACAAAAAAAAAAAAAAAAAAAAAAAACACAACCAACCAAAAAAACAACAACCTTGTTCATCATTGTTTTTGACACATTATCTTGTATTCTAATAGGCTAAAAAGCTTATATGACATCAAAATTTTTTAGATACCAGTTAAATTATACAATTCTCTCGATTCCAATTTCAATGCCACAACAAAACCATTAGCCTAACAAAACATGAAGTTCAAACATTATTAAATGCAAGTGAAACAGTCATTAAATAAGAACAAATGGACAAATTACAAGCACTTGCACAAATAAAGAAATAGAACAACGATTCAAATTAAACAATTCTTTAGGTTTTTAGGTTTGTGGGTGTTCAGGTACAGACATTGAATAATCAAATATAAAATAACATTGCATTTTCTTCATTGCATAAATAACATATAGATTAATCATTGTTTTTAAAGCTATAAAAATCAGTCAAGAGCAGTGATTTTTTTTTTCAGCCAAAGCAGCTTTAAAAGAGAATGCATGGATCCAATACAGTCCGATTTCTTTCTCAACTGTTTAAGACCTAACCGACTGTTTTTGACAATATGTGCCATATGACGATATGTATTTGTCTGTAAAGAAGCTCAAGTCGGGGCTTGCGCATTGCCTGTGTGTGTTGTTGTTGTTATTTGCATCTTCTTGGACTTGTATGCATTTAAATCTCTTAAATGTTTAATTAGGCCAGGTTTATTTGTCCACTTAAGTGCATGAAGACATGAAAGAGAACTCGATGTCGTCGTGTTGTCTGAGACACATCTCTCTGTAAGCGTACTGAATGGAGATCTGTTGTATCTCTTCATGCATTTGAATTCTTTAAAGGGGTCATCAGTGCAAAATTCACTTTTACATGTTGTTTGAACTAAAATATATCTTGGCAGTGTGAGCTGTCATCTGGTCCGCCTTTGTTTCAAGCAGGTGTAGACAAAGAATGTCTCCTAAGCAATTGAGGTGTTTTGTTGTTGGATGTAAAAATGAACATAGCAGTCGTCATTTACTCCCAACATCTGAGCCACTGAAGACGCAGTGGATTACGTTGCATTTAAAGGAACATGCAACAAAATGGCTCGAGCTGTTTTTGACAAGGTAAAAAGGGTGTGACCCTGCAGCAGTGGCCTGATCAAGCCACTGACATACCTGTCAACTGTCCCGAGTGTCTTTTAAGGCCCCGATATACTTTAAACGAAATCAAAGAACAAACTGATATGACGTCATTTCAAACAAAATCAAGCAGAAAGCGAATAGCTGAGTTGACACAAATATATCCGCACCTGTATGGTCGCTCCGTAGAGAGACTTTAAAGATTCAGAGAAAGCATTTAAATTCCTATAAATAAATTGCAACATAAATATCCCCATAAAGGACTGATTATGGAAATGGAATGGTTGTTTTGTTTTGCAAACATTAACTCTGAACTTCTGCTAATCATTATTCTTTTGTCTATAATATTCTTGACCATTGGTGCCCGTCCCACACCTAGATTGCATACACTTCATAATTTCATTGTTGTTTTGTTTACGGATATGTGCGAAGGGTCACAACACGTTTACATTAATCTACAAACCCCGCCTCTCAGCCAGTGCGGGGTGTTGGTTGGATGTTTCGAAAACAAGTAATACCGTCGCTCAGGGGGGGGGGGGGGGGGGGGGGGGGGGGGGATCTTTCGAACTTCTTTTTTGCCCCCAAACAAAGAACGAAAACAAACTTCATTTGAAGTATATCGGGGCCTTTACACTGGCCCCGGGCCATCGGGCAGTCCTTATTGTTGAGCCCTGCAATCTCAATCTCTTCTGCGTGACAATCGTGATTTCTTGATTTATTTGCAAGAGCTTTGCTTGCCGCCTACAAATGATTATTTTTGCAAATCCCATTGACACAAGTCTCTAACCCTACTAAATAAAAAATGCTTGACACCATGAGTTTTTTTGTTTCAATATTGTTTACATTTCTTCGATTTCAACATCATTGTTTTACACTATAAAGTGAGGTAATGATATGCAAAAACAATCTTGAAACCTCACATTTCTCTTCACCTTCCTGATTTTCTGTCTCATTGTCCTCTCTGTCATCGAGCTCCCACACTGTTTTTCTCACGCGCTTTGCATGACCTCGTGATTGGTTTTGCAGACGGCCGGCTGTGATTCTTCTCAGCAAAACCTAATGCCCGGCATCAATTTCCTGCCTTTAATACCTGCATACTTCCTCCTCCACCTCTACTAAGTTTTCATCATCCGTTCTGAACGCTCTTTCAAGATGAGTTACCAGAGCCCACTCATGGCTCCATATTGAGTTCCCGGATGGGCGATTGTAAAAAATTGTCCTGTTTTACTAAGGTGCCTTCAGCATGTGAAGGCTGGTTGTTTCAGGGTCTTGATGCCTCTGCCCAGTGATTGGCTTTCCCGAGAATCACATCTGGTGAAGCAGTTGGACGTTTCAAGAGCTGCGGAGAAAGTCAAATGAGTTCGCCGGAAAAAAGACGGACCTCCTGCTTTGATAAACTGTTGAGCAGTTACCTAAAACCGGCGAAGAACAGTGCCTCGTTTTGCTGGAGTGGCTCTCTCTCTCTTTGGCAGAGAACAATGAGGGTTTTCTTCAGGCAGACTGCAGTTTCTGAGTGTTTCTCCATACGACTGCTATAAAGGAAAGAGCTATGTGACAGAAGTGTCATGTTCTTCGAGTTCTTTTGTAGTTCACAGTCGTGTGGCAGCTCTGACAGTTTGATTGTATGCTGATTGCAGTGACAGGGACTGACAGCTTGAAATAGCCAGAATCTGTGTAGATCTAAATGCTGTGATTACCTGTGACAAAAGCTCTTTCTTTCTTTCTTCTTTCTTTTCTTTCTATCTTTCTTTCTAATAAGACCCCTTACTCTTAATAAGAATCCTTTTCTGCATGTTAACATGCATGCTAATTCTCAAGCTAGTTCTGTGACGTTTGCCAGATCATGGAAGACTACTTTGGAAACTAATGAATTGTGCCCGGAAATGGTGCATAGCACCTGGGACGTCATGGATTTTCTATAGCATTTCCATTATCGAGTTCCATTATCTATGGTGGAAAGAGACCTTGGAATTCAGGCTGGGAAAAACTTTCCTTTTCGTTCTTGACATCTCATTAGGGTGTGGCTTCATTGAGAAGATCGCAGTTTTGTGCAAATCCCATCAAGGATTTCTCATCACATTTAATTGTCCACTAGAAAAGACCACCACATATGTAATATATGGGATTGGACCCCTCATATCTGGTACTCTAGTCAGTACTGTTTGTATATTAGACAAATGATCTGTGAGGAATGTGTAATGGGTTTTTTTTTTTTTTAGAATTGTGCTTAGATGTTCAGGTGCTTGTTCTCAGACCCTTTGAATTGGAAAGTGCTGTTTCCATTTATTATTCCATGGAGTGTATATTTAGGCAGACTTTAAAGGGGGAAAAAAAGAAAACTGTAAAAGAAAACATTGGAGGAACAGGGATGACACCCCCCCAGTTCTAGGCCAGCAGCTCCTGACGCACATACGCTAAAATGCACACACACACATCATGCGCAAACAAAGCGTCGTTTTATTGAATCTGTACCACATTTTGTGGTTGACAGTGGCCCATTTTGAAGCCTGGGAAATGATTTTTTGTCCTAGAATACCGAAATTGTTTTTTTCCTCAAAATATCCAGTTTGAAAACCCCCCCCATCATCATGTCTGCATTTAGTGATTTGTATGCTGACTAAACTTTGTAAGACGTCAAATAAGACGTTTTTGCCTTTTAAGCAGTTGGAACCAGTCTGACTCCCTCTTCCAAACCCGACCACATCTAAACTGACTTTTCCAAAACCATAATTTATAACTTGTTTTCATAAAACATTCCATTTAAGGCAGAGCTTGTAAGGAAATCTTCCCTCAGCCAAAGTGAAACATTCAGCTCTCACTAACCTTCTGCGTCTTCTTGGATGATCATGTTTCCAAAATAACACTTGATCCACATAGGCACACAAGATGCCCTGGGATAGGTGAATACAGGCTATCAGTGACACTCCCTCTCCACACGTCTATTGAGAGGAACACAGTATAGGAACATGATTTGAAAATATATACGTGTGTGCAGTGAATTGTAATGATATCTTTGTTTACATGCTTTATTTAGTGTATTGGTTTGCGCGGCAGGTGAATGGCTACGAGGCCGCTCAAACACATTCGGATGACAAAAACATTGTTTTTTATTTATAGTGTCATTTGGCTTTATAGATAGGACAGTGGAAACTGACAGAAGAGTGGAGGGAGCAAAACAAAGGCATATGGTCCAGACCATGTCCAGGCTAAATGTAAACTCAGGACACCACTTATATTCGTATTTACAGACAAGTCCTGTTTTTAAGTCCCTTAAAAGATTTGACAGCTCCTTTTGCAGCATCAACTTTGATTATATTTTTTCCTGGCTTTCTTTTCTTCATAGCTGTTCCCCTTGAATATTTTTTCTTTTAAAAAATATGTCAGAATAGATCAATATGTTTTAGCCTTTGCTGCAAAAAGCTCGTATTAAAAAAGTAATGAAAAAAAAAACATTTAGTCACTCTTTTACTTTTAATGTTTCCTCATTGCAGTGCCATTTCACAAATAAGTATTGAGCAATATTAATTGGACAAGCTTATAACTACTATAGGTTTGGGGTTTTGGGCTTGATTTAGTGTTACTTACTTGTGCATAACTTACACTAACATTTTGAAATAAAGTGTTAGCAAACATTTTTACAACAATTTTTCCCCATTGATGTTCTTTGAATGTACTGTTCATATAAACTTTTTTTCATGTTTGTGCGTGTGTATGAAAATTGTCAAATTGTAATTGCATTTGACAGACAATTTCAGTTTCTTGAAATCAATGCATTCCCAGCACACAATGGTAAAAATTCTGTGCTAATATATATGTATTGATTTGCATCCCAATCATAATCGGTTTGTCGTGTATCTCGAGTCGAACATCAAGAAATTGTCCTCAAAATCTCTTGTGTAAGAAAGATTTCAGTTAACTTCCTACAAACTGCACGTCTCATAGGAACTGCAGTGATATGCATCCTAGGATGTAGGCCTTGCTGGATATGGTTTTTCCCAGCCCTAGAGCTTTTCTGCAGCTGAGGCTTGTGAGGAACAGCTGAACTTTCCTCTCTTTCATTCTTTCCTATTTACTCTCTTTTAATACACTGAAGTCTCTGTTCGAGTATAACGTAACTAATTCATCACTGCATAGCATCTCCGTCTTGACATATCCATATATGCGTCGCTGGGTTGTTTTAATCACTTTGCCGAGAGAAGGCTTTTGGCTAAACCTCTCCCCCAAATCATGCGGATGTTAAATCAACAAAACCTGACATGGAAACCTCCACGGGCATGTTTCACCACGAATGCTCTCTTGAAAAGACAGAAATTCAGGTATAGTGCTGACAAAAACAAAGCGTGTAGCTCATTTATTGTTTACCAGGATCTGTCAATATTGCTCCATATCCACCATACTCTTGGACATTCTCATATGTTATGATACCTTGAGTACAGTTTGGTATGTGCAAACCTTATCTCGATTTCTTTTTATATCCCGCGAGGACAAGTGTTTTTTAAGTCAGACTGTGTTTGTTTTGGTCTAGAGGTGCGTTATGGTGAGTGCCAAAGCGAGACTGCATGTCTAAGCCTACAAAACCTCACAGCATGTGTTGATTTGCAAAGTGGATCCTAATCCCAGGCGTCCACTTTTTTATTCTTTTAGGTAATTCCGTCCAGTTAATTTGGGCGATATCCTCCAAGCAGAACAGCAACTCTTAAGTAATGACTTCTTAGGCCAATACATTGCCAGTGTCGCGAGGGGAAACATTAGTGCCTGCAAATGTAGTGCAACCATTGCATGAGATGAGATTCTTGTGAAGTACACTTTAGGGCTGAAAAAAAGTTAGAATCTTGTGTGTTGGAATTCTTTTTAGTGGCAAATTAATACATTTCCTTCTTGAGATGTGTGTACAGGGGCTTGCCCTGAATACTGAAAACATGATTATGGTGTCCGAAATGTTCTTCTTCAGAATATGGATGGATGGGGCTGACAAATAGAAAGTGCAGAAAGAGAGAAACATTGCCCTCACCAGTGAAAGAGGCCAGGAACAAGTTTAGATACATTGTCGTTTCCATGGGGACAAGTGCAGGTATACAACAACACCTTTATTCGATGATTTAAGCGTCGACTTTGAAAGAGGCTTTACCGCCATTGTTAGCAGCATAATGCTTTGTATACACATGACTTCGCTTACAATATTACTCTCTTTTTTACAGTAAATGCTGCGGTAAGGAAGAAGATTATTATCCTGTCTCACTATCCCCTTTGAAACACAATAATCCACTTAATTAACAAACTTTAGAGTTAAGCAATAAGAGTCATGCACAGAGTCAGAGTAAGTCACCTAATGCTACCTTGTGTTGACGAGCAGGAAGTTCTTGAATCATTCTGTGGATTTTCTGCTTATTTCTAAGAAGCACATACAGTGATTATGATAACAAATGTCCTGTTTGGAAGTTCTAGTAATGAAAAGATGCAAGTTGTGCAATACTTCATCATCAGTTTAATTAACTGAAATAATTTCATTTCCATTTTCATTTGATAATGGTCACATCTGTGGTGACCTTCTTCCGATATTATGAAGCTACGACAATAGTTTTTGTGTGCAAAGAAAACAAAAATAACTTGTCCTTACTACCTTTCTGGGCCTTGAACATGTCAGTTGTGTTGCTGTCTGTACAGGGTCAAAAAGCTCTTGGATTTCATCCGAAATATCTTAATTTGTGTTCTGAAGATGAACAAATGTCTTAAGAGTTTGGAATGACATGAGGGTGAGTAATTAATGACAGAATTTTCATTTTTGGATGAACTATCCCTTTTTGTCAAAGAATAAAACATGAAAATATCTTGAGCTTGTGTTAAACACCATCCTAGTTTCAGGCATTTAACCAAAAGCTATTTAAAGGACCCATTGACTTTGAGACTATGGAGCTGGAAGTGCTAAAATGCTAACTTGTTTCAGTGTTTTGGCATACAAAGATATGTCATCCTTGCAGTGTTCTATGCATTTGGAAGAAAACAATTGTGGTACTTGCCCACTTCAATAATAGTTTTTCTTGTCATGCGGTTGCTAAACGGTTTTAGTGGTTTTAGCACATTGCTATGTTTAAAGCCTTATGTCTGAAGACTTGATGTAACACGGTATTATTGAATCACCCTATTTTTTAAAAGTTCTTTTGCTGTGGGAGTGTTTTTGGCTGCTATTTCTTGGTATATTATAATTTTCCTTTTGAAAAGTCAGGTGGCTCACAATGAAGCAAAGATTTGAGTGTTCAGAATAATGCAGGTTAACAACTGAATAGTGGCAAGCTGCCAAGAAAAAGATCCTGTTCACATTTCAGAAGTAAAATGGGCCCGGTATTTTCAATTATGAATGACCAGGTCTTCTTGTGCCATTAGATTAAAAAAAAAATCCTCCTTGATATTCCAGTTGAGGTGATGTTAGACAGGTGACAAATAATACTAATGTACAGTGACGAAATATAGTAGCTTCCAGTATTGTTTACCTTTTGTAACAGTGTCTGTATTTCTAAGATGCCTTTGAAAATGGTGTCTTGATAGGCTGCTCACTAGGTTTTGGAATGGAGTAGATTAGTCACAAACCAGTGATGCTGCATACTGTCATACGGCTTTCAAAAGAGTTTCTAATTAAACAAATTATTCCAGTCCTGCTGCTCAGGGGTATTTCCAGTGTTAAGAAAGCTGTAGACATCAGAACAGCTCAGACAGATGTTACACGCCTCAGAGCAAAGCAATCCAGCTATATCATTTTTAGTGATAGGTGTAGAGACTCTTAGAAACACTGATAAAATCTCCTTAGAGATAAACTTGGAATGGGTCCAAGTGCAGATTAACTCCCTGACTGGTCCAGGGGAAATGTTTTATGTATTTAATTTCTCTCATCAGATCGATTCTGAAAAGGAATCCTTGAATATTTCATTTAAAGATCTTGTTTTAAGTTTTACTACAATTTTTATCCATTGGCAAATCTTATTATATGCTCATACCTCTGGGATTAAAGGATTCACAATATTGAACGGGTCAAGAGGTCATGTATGCGAGAAAGGCTGTTTTCGTAGTGGCTAGCCAAAGCTATGAGAGGAATTTAAGGCAGCCGATGACCGTATTCCAAGCCCCCTTACAACGCCAGCAGAACACTGAGTTGTATAAGGATTTTTAATCCAGCATGATTTGAGAATGACACACAAGCTCAATGTCACAAGTTTACTTATTTATCCATATTTCTGCATTTCATTTTTAAATATTTAATCTTAATTTTCTGTTATAAATTTTCTTTGTTTTAAATTTTAGACAATTTTGTTGTCTTAGACTCAGCCTTACTCTATTGAGCTGTACACTGTAAAAAAAAATTCAGTAAAATTTAGGTAAAAAAAAAAGGCAGCTGTGGTTGCTGGAATTTTACCGTAAAAAATATGGTACCAACATTTTAGATTTTACGGTTATAACATAAATTTACAGTTAAATACTGTAGTTTCATTACCTGAAATAATGTTAATATACCAACCTACTGAAGTACTGAAATCTGTTTTGTACCTTTGTAATACACTGATAACCACCAAATGCAGGTGGTAATGATGAACCAAAGCCCATCACAAGCAGCTTTCAAATAATAACATATATAGAAGGTGCACAGTGTCATTCACACAAACACTTAACACCATCATGGTAACACACATGGAACTGAAATAATGCAATAAACATGTTACACTAGGTGTAACATACAACCAAAATATACAAAACTATTCACTGTAAATTATACAGTCTTTTTCACTTCCAAAAACATTAGGGCTGTGAATCTTGACATGTAATGTCCAATACAGTTTTTCACTGTATATACAGTAGTAGTGAAATGTACCGTTAACCATTTAACAGGTTTTTACTGTCAAATTTTTACAGTCTTTTACCTTTAAATTTACGGTCATTTTTTACAGTGTACTATACACATTTTTTTTATTTGGTTATTTTGCATATAACTTTCACACACAAATTAGGTTTAGTCATAAATTCAATTTCTTGTTACATGTGGATTTGCCATGTGTCCACCAGCTGTGTCTGAACTTAAAATAAATGATCATGTTCTTTGATGTAAACCCGCAAGGTGCTTTATCATCTGGTTTTACACTTCCCTATTTGCTAACATCATGCACATCTGAAAGCAAGTCATCCAGTGTAGTCTTTTGGTCCATGTTGGTGCGTATCTGCGTCAGTGTTCTGGATAGAAAGAAGGGTCACGTGCACTGCTGGAACTTGTAACTGCAAATCTGAAATCTTGTAACTGCAGTGGAAACATGGAGCATTCTTCACAGGAAATATCACTGCATCTGCAGCCGGTTGAACATCTGTTCTGAAGTCTTCACCTGATGTAATCCGGTTACGACACGTGAGCATTCTTTGCTTGTGCCGCTGAAAACCATCAATGTAAATAAACAAGAAAATGATTCAGTTGATTTCATGTTGCGAGTGACTTAGACATTCAGTTAGAGATGAATTAGGCTATATTTAAGAGGAAATAATAACAGTTTGTTTTCTCTTTCAAGTGAATGATATTTTGGCGACTTTTTTAAAGTAACTACAAGAGGAACGCTTTGAATTAAGTAACATCAACTGTGGCATGCTATTGATTACAGCAGAAAATAATTTGAATTTATCACTCGGTTTGTAAAAACAAACAAAGAGAAAATCATGTGTGCATTTATGCGTTTTACAATGAAAGTTTATGGGGAAAGTCATTCTGAAAACGGGATTTTATAGACCCTATTAAGATCGCTTCCGACAAATAGAAAACCATGCATGTATGCAATGTTTAAGTGAGATAAAAGTATACAGAAAAAGTTTAATTCACTTTTTTTCTATTAAAATATTATAAATATTTACATAAACAACATTTGGTCCCACTTTATTAGGTGGCTTTAACCACTGTATACTTACATTGAAATGAATGATTTCATACAGTGCACTTATTGTGTACATACTGCACATTTTTACATTGTAATTTACACGCCTGTAATTTAAAAAAAACATACCTGCATGTAATTACATCTGTAATTAATTTCTGTAAATACATGTAAAATGGGCTACACTGGTTGACCCACCTTTAAACCTAGCCATCCCACCAAACCTGTCCCTAACCTTACCTCAATAACACACCACCTCAATAGCAGCCAAAAGTGTTTTGCAATACAATATGAACATTGCACTTATTTTGATGTAAGCACATAATAATTAAGGCCACCTAATATAAAGTGGGACCCAACATTTCTATGTATTGTTGGTCTCATTTTATTGTTTATTTTATATCTAATAATTATTTAGTTATTACTATCAAAATAATGAATTTGGGGTAGCCAAACAAAAAAATCCTTTTGATTTAGTTTAAGCGGATTGATGGTGGAAATTTACCTGAAATTTGAAGAGTTTATTCCTTCACGTATGTAACAAAATTGTGATATTGTATTTATTACATTATTATTATTATTTATTTATTTACAAATACTACAGATGCCGAATATCTTGTATTGAGCCATCAATCATTCATTTAAGCAACCAAACTTATTCATTTTAACAGATGCTTTTTATTCAAAGAAGTAGAAACGCAAATGCAGGAAAGATTCAACAAGCGAGTAAAAAGAAAGTTTCAGGCCGTTATTTAAAAGTAAGTACAAGCCGTAGGACATGGAAGGATTAAGTTATAGTGAAGTCATAAGCAATCTTTTCTTTTCTGAGCAGGATCACGGTTAAGGTCACTGATGGTAATTTGTTATTAATATTAAGTATGTGTATTTTTTTTTTTTTTTTTTGCCACGTTTTTACTGCATGGAATATGAGTCTAGGATTTGGGGGTTTCAAGATTAGGTAGATCAGGGAACGATAATGTCACCATGCAGGAACGTGAAGAAGAAAAACATTCTGGAAAGTGATTTTGTGCATACATCTACCAGAAAAGAGAGACAGATGGGGCATTGTATACACTTATGAATCAAAATTATAAGTACCTTACAGGAGGTAATCTCACATTGTTGTTCATCATCAGACATCGATACCTAGTCTTAGATTAAGACGGACACGTGGAACTGTTCTTCCTGAGTACACAAGTTTGTTGGCATTATGGTTACGCTTCGATCTCAGGACGGCGTCATGCCAGAGTATTTCTTCATACTCCCAACAAACAATCAATTTCTCATATTTCTTTTGCTTCATGGTAAGGCCGGCTGGATCCAAGCACTTATTAAAAATTTAGAATTTATCTCTTAACAAGTTTATTTAAGAACCAGCTTCAGTAGCAGGTAGATTTGTCTGAACCCGGGCATGCTCGACCCTTTTGCGTCTAGAGTGCGGTTGGGGTTTGGGTTTAAGGCAACTCGCTTGAGGATGCTGATTTACTTAGATTTAAACAAAATAGTGCCATTGTTTTGAGAGCTCTGCCTTGGCCCATGCCTTGTTTTCAATGGAAAAGATGACCTGTTTGGCGAAAGCCATGGTGAACTTCAGATGAGTTTCGTATTAAAAAAGAAAAATCAGCTACAATATGTGGAATGCTTAAATGTTACTATCATTAGTATTTGACAGGGTTGCTCATTTCTTAGATTTTCGTAGATTTTATTATGTTTTTGGCACATTAATTCTGCATTTAAACGGTGAATCCTTAAGTGCTCTCACCCCTTGAATTGAGGTAAAAACTGATTGTCACAGTTCTAGCATGGCTTGCCAAAAATACACCAAGACCTTTTGCTATTGCGCAACATAAATTTTACGGGTTTTTTAGCTCGAGTCGTCCATCTTGTGCGTAAGCCCTCTGGAAGGGAGTCATTCTTAAGCTTAATGTGAAATTGCAGAATGTTAAAATGAGGTAAATGATGAAGTAAACGGTTTGGTGAACCGCACACAGGGAATCGCTCATGTCCACTGTCGCACTCCATGGCACTCGCATCCTTTAACATCAGAGCTCCGTTCCCCTTCGGTCACGCTCTCATACCCCATATCACAAAAACATAACTCGCTGCTGTTCTGTATGCCTGAAATGGATTACAAAATCTAGGTTGTTAGGGCGGCAGAATTAAACAATATAGTACAAATACAGTATTGATGTTCACCAATAATCGCCTTGTGATAGTGGTGGTTGTTTCATGTTTTGAGTCCCAAAGAAAACATCTGTAAGTGGTGGCTAGCTGTCACTCTCATGAGATTCATTGTGTGCTGCTCTGTAGTTTGTGGAAAAAGAACATTTGGGAATGTTCATTGGGTCAACAGGGGGATTCCCAAATTCAGCTGCCCTCTTTCCAGCTGGGAAATGAAGTGTGAAATGTGTGGGTTATTCTAGCAAAAGTGTAGTAGACTCTTGTATTGCATAGTAGTGGAAAATGGAAAAGTGACCACAGTTTTGCCCATGTTGCTCATTCAGTTTTCTCTCAGCTCTTGCCTCCTGTAGCTCCTGTATTTCCTGTAGCAGAGTATAAAGTTGTGTGTGTGTGGTGTGTGTGTGTGTGTGTGTGTAAGGTGCCAATATGTCTAAAGCTGGTGCAATGGTTTCTTCTAATCATTACATAATCTTGAAAAAAAAAATGTATCACAGTGTTCCACAAAAATCTTCAGCAGCACAGCTGTTTCCAACATTGATAAAAATAAGGGAAATGTTTCTTGAGCACAAAATCAGCATACTATCAGAAAGTTTTTCTGAAGGATCGTGTGTGACACTGCAGACTGGGCGTAATGGGTGCTGAAAACTTCAGCTTTGCAAATCACAAGGAATAAATTACATTTTCAAATATAATAAAAACAGGAAAGAGTTAAGGTAAAATTTGTAATGATATTCAGCAATATTACTGTTTTTTGCTGTATTTTTAAACAATAAATGCAGCTTGTCTTTCAAAAACCTATTTCAAATTCTTGAAAAATATCATTATTGTAAACCCCAAACATTTTAAACATATCAAACAACACATAAATACAATTTCACATTGCATTTGGAAAATGTTCAGTATGTGTTGTATTTTTCAGTGTTTTTTTGCAAGGAAAACATTGCAAAAAAAAGAAGAACACAAAACAAAACAAGAATAAAAAAAAAAACACCATGAAAATCTACTTTGGTCAGTTTTTTTTTTTTCAGATCAAATTCTATCAGACCAGAGGAACAGTTTGATAAGAATCTTGCTAAAAAGTTAGTTAAAATTAATTGTCAATCTGACAACTTATTTATAGTTTAGCTTTCTTGAATCATAACACATTTGGTTTTATTGGCACATATATCTGAAGCTAACTCAAACCCCTTGAGTACTGAAGACAATCCCAAAATTCAAGAACTGCATACTGTATGAAGTGCTCATACTTATTTCTGTGTGTACTGCATATTTTCTTTCTGGTTTAGAGTTGGAAACGCATAAGCAAACGAGTGAACTTAAGATTGTAGCACATGCATTTACTGAGCATTACAACGCCACCTTCAAGAGAAATAAGGCCAAAAAAATAGCTAGGGATTTGACTCAACCTAATAAAACCATTTTTTTTCATCTTCACTTATCTTGACATGAACACAGTTTCTGGAAGTTCAGTTGTGAAGTCAAAAACATGCTTGACCTCCCTGGCTAGCTGCTTGCTGTATTAAAATATAACGTCAACGCACTCAAACTTTGCCTAGTCTGTCATCTGAATAGTATTAGGGTTATGACAGATGAATGGCATAATTTATGCCCCTGCGAACACTTAATGGTTGGGTTTCATATACCATTTGAATGAACTACTGGCGTGGATTTAGGCTAGAACTTTCTTTCAATTCATAACCGGCCATATATACAGCAACAAAAGAGTCATAAGTCAGTCATTAATCTTAGCTTGACGCTAATGAGAACAGTGCATCTTTGTTACAATAAAAACACAGACACAGTGTTTTTACGTTCTGAGAAGAATATATCACAGAAAAGACACAAATAAAATCTGTGGACAGAAGAAGACAACTATTGAAATGAATCAGCTCTTGGCTCCCTCCTGGTTCTTCCAAAATGATGAATAAAGCCCATGACTGTGTGGGCACCAGTGATCACATTAGCAACTCAATGGGTAACGGATCTGAGTATCATGAGATAGGCATGTTTTGTTCACACGGTCAGCAGAAGATGAATGTTTCACCAGCCTTTTAGCCTCCTAATGCAAGTAATAATGTGGAATAATGTTTCTAATGGGTTGTTTTAATATTTTTCCATAGCGTGCAAACATTTTGCATCAGTGGTTTAAAATGTTATTGTAAAGAATAGAACAAAAATCCACCAAGTTAGGAAGTTGTGTGAAATCCTGGAGACGTGATCTCAGCGCAACTTGATCTCAAGTCCCCAAAGGAAAATGTGAAATGCTAGCATGCTAAGTGGGGGGGTATTGCTAATGTTACGACTAGGTGCTCAAAAGGTCCTTTTCTCCAGAATTCCAGAATTCCAGCCCTGGGCCTCAGGATAAACAAAGTCAAAGATTTGCAAAGTGCAACTGGCAGATGGTTACACCGAGTTGTTAGGGATCAGTGCTTTCCAAGAGAGATAAACATTTGCTCAGTTTAGATCCTTATTGGTCTCTCTCAGGAGTTTCGAAGAAAAAAAAGTGTGATGCTTTGCGAGAATGAATGACGTTCTCTCATCTGATTAAATTGATTACCCAAACACAAACAATGTTTAAGAACACAGTGTCCTTCAGGTTCATAACTTTAACGCTGCTGTAAGAATATTTTTTTCAATGTCACAAACTTGGCATTTTCCTACTTAAAACATGGTTAAGCTTCAAATGCTGGGGAAGTTACATTTGAAACTTTAGGGCTGTCCAAGCTAAAAGCTCCACTTCTAGGATTACTAATTCCATTAAAGCTTATCTTTAAAAAATAAATTATAGTGTTTATGTCACAGTTTAGCTTAAAAATATCAAATACTCAAACTATATGAAGCTATTTCAATTAGATATATTTCAATTATATTGAAACTGTTTTTGAATTAAAGAAAACAATTAGGGTGATTTAAACAGATTTATTTTTACATTAAACACTAACAAAACATAAGCTGTATAAACTGAGTTGAAAACAGTAATGAATAGTATTTACTGTAACTAAATATTTCTGTGTATCTCTTTTGTGATATCTATTCATATGAGCCCTACTGAACAGTCTGAAAGAAGAGTGAATCGGACAACACAGTCTCATGACAATTCGTAACTGCTTTACTTTGTAAATTCTTTTGAATTCAAACTCTTTTGTACATTTTCGGACAACCTAAAAAACCTACTTGTGCCCAGAGGCAGACAGTGTTTTTCTTTATACAGCTTTACTTCACAACATTTACCAAAGCATAATATTGTACTTTTCATACTGCACATACATTTCATATTAAGTATCATTTATATACTTAATTACATTAGAAATCTATTACTTTCTTACTTTTACTCAAGTAAAAGAAGTAAAAGTTCAAAGATTTTCTTGAGTACAAAGAAAGTACTATATTTTTAATGTTTCTTAACGTATGTTAAACGTAAAACAAAAACCAACCCCTTATTTATGAATGAAGTGCAGTAAAATGTATGATGTCCTAAAATTAAATTTTAATACAGACATTCATGGTGTAAATGATCAGGTAATAGCGTCAAAAATATCAATCAATCGTGACATCTGTCTTGCTCTTTATGATGTATTGTTCTTTTGGAATGTATCGCAGTAAGTTTCTCAAAGAAAAACACGCTGATAAACTTAAAGATTACTTTTTTAAATTTCCTTGGGTAAGATGTAAAAATCTTACACTACTGCGCCCCCGCGGCTGGGGCCCAGAACAGAACGTTAGGTTTAGGGTGCTCAGGGTTAAGTTATTTTTGTGTTTGACAAATAATAAAATTGCAAATCAATACAAAATTCCACTTCCATGAAATACTTTTCTTGTTAGATCGGGTTTGCAATAGACAATACTCAAGAGTAGAATGAGAAACAAGCTTTAGCATAGGGCGTTCGTTTTTTTGTATGCAACACCGAAATGACATTTTTTATGAAACACTAAAACTGAACTGATACTTTTTATTTTAGGCCTCCAACCTAAAATAATGAAACTAAGTTATAAATTTAATAATCATTTAATGCATCGAGTTTATGGTAATAATCCACACTCAAACCCAGATGGTTATACAAACATTTAAAAAATTGCACATTGGCGATTTTTAAATACCAACATCCTAATTGATGATTAGTGTTGCAACTATAACATTTTAAATAAAACGTCAAAGCCGTGCCGATTGGGGAACCCCTTATGACATCACCACTATTTCCTGTCCAATGATCTTGTCACCTGAAAACAGAGCCTTTTCAAGCATTTTCTCACACTGTGGCACTACTTGTTTGAAAAAAGCTCTGTTGTTGGAATAAAAAAATGTATAGTAATTTTAAAACTTATTGAGCGTGTTTATGTGTGTTGTTATGTTTTGTCTACTCTCGCAGCACCGGAGCCTACCAGTCTGCATGGGCAACATCGGAGGAAGCTTTTACAGAGGGTGGGTAATAAAGGATCAACACAGTATCACTTTTTCTTGCTATTAAAGCCAATATATGCATTTAAAGTGTACATTCTGTGAACATATATACACTGTGTCCTTTGTGGGTGGTTTGCATCTGGCTTTGGTTCAAACATGTGTCTTCCTCCTCAAATATGTACCTTCGTCTATCTCTCTCTGCCGGCTCCCCGGATGCCACTATAGCATCTGGGTTTGGAGTAACGCAATGACTGAGCCCATACACAGGAACTTTCCTGAAACTGTCAGAAGGACTATTTTTTTTTTTTTTCTCTGTTTTATGTGCCCATCCACTTTTTTTTTTGTGTGTGGGGTATTGGTGGTGTTTTTGTGTATGATGTTTGTCTCTGTTTGTTCCATCTTCTACTTTTCCTGTGTGTTCCTCAGTCCCCTGATCTGGAACCCCCCTCCACATCTCCACAGTTTGAGTCTGTATCCCCTCATTCACTGCATTCCATTGGAGGTCCAATCCCCAATTTTAATCCAGAATTGAGCTTTTCAAAGACCCAGACTGTATTCATTGTCATCACACATCGGCCCTGAGAATCCTTCATGTGTGTTTGCGATTGTTGATCGTTGTATACATTGCGCCATATGTAGCAGAATACCCCCTCATCTGCTGTAGTCCTCAAACAATTCCTGTCCCTAGCAGAGGAGTGGAATTTTGGGCTTAATGCAACAATTGAAGATTGAGGAAAAGCTTTAATTTTCCTCATTAAAACAGTCTAGTGGTCCTGATGGGGTTGAAACTGCTCTTTTAAACCTACGCCTTTAGCTCTAGATTCAATATTGATGATTCATAGACATTCAAAATTACTTTACAAACAACATCTGTACTTTATCCTTGTGGAGAACAACATAATATTTCCCTCTTTCTTCACTATCAATCTCCCCGAAAAAAGCTTTCAGCCCAAAGTGGGGACAACATTGAGTCTATAGTAACTCATTAGGAACTCTAGGGAGGAATTGGGAGAATAATCACCTACATTATGTTATCTAATTTAATGTGGTTTTGCAATATGTTCCTTTTAATACATTTCATATAATTGTTTATTCTAAAAAAAAATTTTTATGATTTTTTTACTATAGTTATATATTTTTATATCTTTACAATTTTATTGTATATATTTTTATAGTTTAAACAATGAATGCCATTTTATTATAAACTATATTACCCTGAAGTTTTACACCTTTGTGTGATTAAGTGCAAATTTGTTTTTTTTAATTAATCTGGAATAATCAGAAATCACAGATTGATAACTCTTAAATTATACTACCTTAGGGTAAGTACCACGTTGGGCTGCTTGCAGAAGAAACAAAGTTCTTTGTTTTTTTTATTTATTCTTTTTTTTTATAGGTTTCCTAGTTCCAAGGATAAATAATGACTAATTTAATTGCCATAGGAGATCGTTAGCATTTGCTTGTTTCCTTAAAACTGTGTTTTTATTTTCATATTAACTCAAGTACTGTACTTAATAGATAATTTAAATTCCAGGTAATGATAATGTATCTTAATGAGGTGAAAATGACCTTTACCCCTTTGTCTATTTTATGTTGTTTTGTGGAACTGGGTTTTAGGTATAAATTATTTCTCTATCTAATTTAGTCCTAAAGGTGCATTCAGTCGTTTAAAAATGTTTTACATTAAGAAATTGAATTAGGTGTTTGTAAAGAGTACTGAGCCTTTATTATGAGACTGTACTCGAATCAGTGCATAGTACCTCCCATTGTATTTCACAATGCAGAAATTGTCGTGGCCTTGCGAGCTTTCGCTAAACTTTAGAAATAATTTGTGGTGAAGCTAAGACAAAAATTCAAATGTGTTACACTTAATGTCAATATGTTTTTTCTTTTTTTTGATTATTTCTTTTGTTAATAGAATTGTCATCAACCCTCTAATGACATCCTTGGGCAATTGAATCTCCATTGGCTAGTAAATTTTTTTTTCGGTATGACTTCGTCTCCAGACTGATAATATAATATAATATATATATATATAGTATATATATATTATATCATATATTTATATATATATATTTCTTTTTTTCTTTTTTAATAGAAGATATAATATATATATATATATATATCTATATATATATATATATTATATATTATAATAATATATATAAGATGTAGGTTTGTAAAATATGGATATTTTGTTAAATATCTGAAGAGTACACTCTTAAACATCAGTCAGTCAAGCATTAAATATATACTCAAGTTTTATGGAATAGATAGAACTTTCGGAATTAGAATTAAAACTGAATAACCATTGGTTTGAATGGATAATTAGGAGCTTTTAAAACTGAACAGTTTAAAACACTGGACTCGTGGGTGGTGTCTTTTGTTTGGTCATTCAGTGTTTCTGTAAAAAAAAAATATTGGGAAAAAAACTAACAAAAAACTGATAAGATTAATCTAATGATATGAATTCATACTACAATAAGAAACTATAAACTCCAAACTAAGTGTTGACTAAGGATTAATGAGCTGCTTATTCAATGAAATTTTTAAATTTAATCACTGTTTTGTGCATCCCCTGTGGATTCGTCGAACTGATTGTGTGGCTGTAATCTAAACAGGGATGATAATAGATGCGCGCCAGCAAACAAGACTGGGCCGGATTTGCACATTATTCCGCCCACTGTACCGGAAAACCTGGCAGTTTCTTACAAGCTGAAGAATTCACAAAGGAAGGCCGTTATTTTGACAGGAAAATACAACAAAGAATATTGTTTACAATGTCTCTCTCTCTATTTTCTCTCTTTCTCTCTCTCTCTCTCTCTCTCTCCCATCTCTCTCTTCTTCGTCTCGCATGCTCTTCCGCATGAATGTGAAACAAAGTGACGGCGCGATCATGAGTCTTCACACTAGAGTTTACTGTAACGTTCAATACAGTTGCGTTATACATCCATTGAGATGAACTGAAAGATAAGCACAGCTCGCTTGACGTGAGAAGTGAACTCGTGAAGCAGCTCAGTCAAAGTGTTCGGCGCAGTGAACCATCATATCTTTGCTAATCTTAAACTTATGCTCCCAACCTCACACACGGGTGAGTAAAATCGAGGATTTATTAGCCATCGTCCGAATATTATACATCATTTTGGTCGCACAGGGAGTGAAGATAATAGTCACATATGCGATTGATTATTTCTCACCATGATAGATGATTGTGGCCTTTTGTTTTTTTCTTTATCTTTTGTAATTTGCTAAGAAATCTAATGCACTGCGTGTCAGTAACAAATCATGTTGTATTTCTATATTTTTTTTTTTTTATATATTTATTACCCATTTGAATGTTGGGTTTCTATAGCACAAACAACTTTTTTTGTCTATTTTAATGACAGAATAAACCGTATAATATATTTGATAGCTTTTCCTATACTGGTCAATAAATGTTCCAATTACACCCCTATTTATTCATTTGTCTGTCTTTTATTTGTTACCTGGAGATGACTGCGAAAAAACACCATAACCAAGACATTCTCACAGTTGTGTGTTTATGTTTTTATAGTTGTCTGGTTTTTAATTTAGCTCAGCTAAAGCAATAGCTGGATGTCTTTGTCCATACTAGGGATTTCCTGGTACAGCATAATTATTTACTTTCGATGAGTTTTGGTTGTGGACCTTCATTGGCGCGTGCGAATGCCCTCCCTGGCTTTGAGTATGAAATGAAAAATACACTGCCATGAGAGTGTTGGAGGCACTCCAGAAAGTTACACATCGTTGTCATTTTACGGAACAAAACAAAACAAAAAACAACACAACCAACAAGAAAATAGTCAGATCATGCGTAGACCATGTTTGTGTCTTGAATATAACTCTAGATTTATTCACCCGGCCTTGGCAATCGTCCTCTACATGAACACGCTTTACCCGAAAAGGTGTGGGGAAAATTCCATTTTATTCAATGGGAGGGGGGCTATTCACGCCCGTGTTAAGAATGAAAGTAGGATAGAATCTTTAAACAGTGAACCTAACTGGTCATGGTACCCACCAAACCTCTATTTCAAGCCTTTTCAAATAATTTGTATTAACATGCTAAGAACCAAATACGCTCCCACCACTTTTTGAGGAAAGAGCATTTAAAAATGCGTGACCATACGAGTAAATAATTTTTTTTCTTTGCTTTTTGCAACAAGTTTTACATGACTCAGGTTCTGGTGATTAAACCGTATGTGAGTGCAGGGAACCACCTATGCTTTTCAGCACACCGTACAGCCAGCGGCAATAAACACACTCACAAAGTTTACATCATAACTTACAGAACAGTAAATACTTACTGACGTTGAAGCCACCTAGTACAGCCCACCCCGCCTAACCTACTTTCATGACGTGGGCAGAAGTAAGATTTGCTAGCGAGGAAGCAACCACTCCAAGCTTTACACGATGAAACATTGACAGTTATGTACCTGCGCTCTGGCCATGGTTCTTCATCACATTGTATCTGGATGAATGGAAAACATTCTACTGTCTCAGGACGTCATATGTTTTGTGCAACATCCTGTGAAATCAACCTGCCATCTGCTTCAGAAAGCCTTCATTCTGCCTGTGACCAACTCAGGAAATGAGTTACTCCATATCGGCCGTCCTAGATAACACTTACCAATAATACTACTTACAAGACAATAACTACTTACAAGATAAGGCTCTTTTTATGAATTTATCTTGTCCAGTGCGTAGGCGGTAGGCTGATGGCTTTACTCTGGGCTATGAAACACACTCTTATTGCAGTAAGAGTAAAGGAGACCTCAGGTTTTCCTATTAAGCTGTTCCTCATAACAGAACCACTGTTCTTCAAAACTACTTAGTACTTTTTCCCAGTTGCTTTAACTGTTGGGCACAAATGAGAATAAACATCAAAACTCCCTCTGGAAAACATTTGCACAGTATATAAGTCATAAAATGAAGTTTACCTATGTTGTTTTATTTAAATGCTGAAAGTGAAAGTGACGTGACATACAGCTAAGTGACCCATACTCAGAATTCGTGCTCTGCATTTAACCCATCCAAAGTGCACACACACCCAGAGCCCGGGGAGTAGTTGGGGGTTCGGTGCCTTGCTCAAGGGCACCTCAGTCATGGTACGGCCCGAGACTCAAACCCACAACCTTATGGTTAGGAGTCAAACTCTCTAACCATTAGGCCACGACTTCCCCTGACACTCCTGTGACAGGAGTTTTCAAATATAAGCCCTTCTGAGGAAACCCTTCCTAAAATAAAATGGCAACTATATATTTTCATGAATAAGGACCCATTTGTAATGTTGGTGGAACTTAGTACATTTAAAATATAATATTGAATAACTCACTAAAGTACAAATCATTTTTTTTTTTGTTTTCTACTTTTTGCAATAAATTTCCACAGATTACCTAGAATCCTCTTGAGGCCCAGTGGAGGGACCTCAACCGCAGTTTGTAAACTACTGCTTTGAGATATACCATGAGTTCAGCATCTACTTTGCAAATACTTCAGATCTTCTTGATTCCCAACCCCCACCCCAACCCCACCAACCCCAACGAGTACACCATAACTTTGTAGCATCCAGATGCATTAAATCTGCTGCATGCAATTGAGAAAAAAGTAATAACGGTTATATACTGTATCTATATTTATATCTATAGTCAAACGATAAATCATGATTAATAGCATTCAATAAAAAGTTTTGTTTATATTAATATATGTGTATTGACTGTATATATTTATTATGTATATATAAATACAACACATGCATGTATATATTTAAGTAAAATATGTTATATTAAATATATTTTATATGTAAATTATAAAACATAAAAATATAAATATATAAATGTATATACATGTATTTTAAAATATATACTGTATGTGTATTTATATATACATAATAAATATACATTAAAAGTACACATAAATATAACAATGTAAACAAAACTTAATTTAGGATGCCATAAATCGATTTATCGTTTGACAGTACCAATATATATATATAAGGGGTGTGCAGCCGGGCTGGTATTTGTATCTGTATTTGTATCTGTATCAATCACAAAATTATTCAGATTCCAATGTATCCAGACTTGATAAAACCGGAGGTAGGCGGAGCTTGATCCAGAACTTCGTACAGTATTTGATAAGACCGTTATGTTTATGGTTTTACAGCCTATCTTTTTTTCATAGCTATCATTGAACAAATATGCAGTGTTTAACTAAAATAATTATTTTAATTTTTTTATGATTATAACATTTAGCCTATTCAAACATCTTCTGACAGTCGGAGCCAATTTCATTGTATAGACGGTGCTTCAAGATGTAGTTCGGTTGTGCTTCGAGCAACGTGAGGTCGAGTCCCAGCTTGGGGACCTTTCGTGATCCAATAAATAGATATTTAAGTATCTAAATTAAAACAGTAAGGGTTTCTATGCAATTTAGAAATATAGAAATTTCCTGGAAATTTCCAGGAAATGGATGAAAAATCATAAACGCAACACTGCTTTTTTATTTGTGCTTATTTCATTCATAAACTCATTTAGTTACGTCGCACACTTGTTACTGCGTTGTAATTTTAGAGGATTATGTAAAACAACATCAATTCCTTTGGCTCACCGGTTCCTGCAGAGTTAAAAAAAAGTATTTCACTTAAGTAATTTGCAGGTCTGGAAAACCTATGGGGAAAAAAAGAGAACAGAGTATGGAAAACTATTTCGACTATTTGCCCTATTCAGTGTTATAAAATATAAAATTAATAATTTCTAAAAATAAATTTATCATGCAAGTAGGAAGATTTCATGACAAACATTTACTGAATGAATTAATTCAAGGCTAACATTTCATTATGCATAACTATTTAAACTTTTGAAGTCTTTTTTGAACTTCACTAAACAAATGTGGATATGCCACGCAAACCAGCAAAAGTTAAGGAAGCAAACATGAAGGCCTGGTAGAAAATCTATCTGTATTTCAGTTGATTATTAGCCTGTAGGCTACTCTTGACAGAGAGCTTGTTTGGTTTTTGAGAGATGGAGACATGCAGAGACGGCAACGCGGCTATTTAATTGGCAATCACGCTGTGCTTATTCATTCGTGTATCATACCGTACCCAATAAGGTTTAAATAGTAGAACAAATAGCAAAACGTGTATGGTGTAATATTTAAGGTAATAACAGGCCTACTCTTGCCAAGCTCTGATTTCTGAGAGATGTACGGACGGGCAACAGCAATGCAGTGTATGATTTGCACTATTAATTCATAAATTTTACATTCATTCACTTCACACACTCATTGAGTGAATTTAGAGGCTTGTGTAAAATATTGTGTTGATCCCCTGGCTTACCTGTGAATCTAGTAAACACCAGACTGTGCTGCAGTCTCAGCCAAATATTCGGGCAGAATTATTCGTTATCCGTTATTCATTTTTGAAGCCATTATCCGTGCCTTTCCGAACAAGGTATTCGGCTTCGGGCACACTAATATATATTTTAAATCCTGAAAGTTGAAAGTGACGTGACATACAGCCCTACATCAGATTTGTGCTCTTGGCATTTAACCCATCCCAAGTGCACACACACCCGAGCCCGGGAGCGTTTGGTTCAGTGCCTTGCTCAAGGGCACACTCATTCGTGGACGCCCGATACCGAAACCCCACCTTAGGTTTGAGTCATCCTCTACCATTAGGCCACAACTTCCCCTTACACTCCTTACCGGAGGTTTTCAAATAAGAATCCCTCTTTCTGAGGAAACCCTTCCTAAAATAAAAAGGCAACTATTAATTTTCATGATAAAGACCCATTTGTAATGATGGTGGAATTAGTACATTTAAAAATATAATATTCTGAATAACTCACTAAAGTACAAATCATTTTTTGTTTGTTTTTGTTGTTCTACTTTTTGCAATACTTCTTTCCTTGTACAGTTAACTTTTGGCAGACCTAAATACATAATAAGTACAAAAATGGCCAATGTCCATCAATTACCTGAACCTCTTGAGGCCCAGTGGAGGGACCTCAACCGCAGGTTGTAAACTACTGCTTTGAGATATCCATAGAGTTCCGCATTCACTTGCAAATACGGTAAATCGTTTTCTAAACAATTTGAAGTTTGTATTGCAACATATCTTTTTTACTTCAGGGATGCTTGGTCAGGACTCCTTGGAGTCACTTTTTACCACTCCAGGTACCCTTTAGCGTACATTTTTAAGCAGGACAACACCATAACGTTCTGTATATTCAATGCTTAAATTCGTTGCATGCATTAGAAAAAAATAATTATCTATAACTGTATCATTTATATATCTATATATATATTAGTGCTGTCAACGATAATCATGTATTATGCATCCAAATAAAAGTTTTTGTTTACATAATATATGTGTGTACACTGTAAATATTTATTCTGATATATAAATACAACACATGCATGTATTATTAATAAAAAATGTTATGTATTAAATAATTTATATGTAAATTATAAAACAAACCCAATATAAATATCTCAATTGTATATCCATGTTGTTAAGAATTTACTGATGTGTGGTGTATTTATATACTACATAATAAATATACACACACACATAATGTAATGTTTTAAACAAAAACGTTTAATTTAGGATGCCATAAATCGGATTTTTTCGTTTGCAGCACAATATATATATAGAATATACGGGGTGTGCAGCGACAGCCATATTTGTATCTTATCTGTATTGTATCTGTATCAATCACAAATTATTCCTATCTGTATCCGTATTCGGAGAAACCGAGGCGCGCGAGCTTGACCAGAACTTCGTACAGTATTGATAACGTTAGTTTATGGATACTTATAACAGCCTATCTTTTTTTTCACATATCTATCATTTGCACAATATGCAGTGTTTAACTAAAATATTATTTAAAGTTTTTTACTGATTATAACATTTAGCCTATTTTAAACCATCTTCTGACAGTCTGAGCCAATTTCATTGTATATACTGTGTCAAGATTATGTCGGTTGTGCTTTGAGCCAACGTGAGTCGAGTCCCACTTGGGACTTTGTGATCCAATAAATAATATTTAAGTATCTATTAAAACGTAGTTTTCTATGCACTGGCCCAGACATGATGAAATATAGCTGTCTGCCTGTGCTGTAGTATTAAGGAGAAATTAACTGTCCGGAAAGAAAAAAAAAGAAAAAGAGCTGCTAGACCCGTCGGGCCGAGGGCGAGAGGACGGCACTCCCTCGTAGCACAGAGACCCGCTGACTGCGTTGGGGCCTTATTTCATTCCTAACTCAGTTATGACTTCGCCACGTGTTTACACTTGCACAGAGGCCTGGAGAATCATCTGTACAATGCCATTGTAGTTTGGCACTATTTCATAATGGTACGTTCATTCACTTCACACCACTCATGGGATTTAGAGGCTTGGTTAAAAATTGGTGTTGATCCCCTGGCTTACCTGGATCTAGTAAACACCATCTGTGCTGCAGTCTCAGACAAATATTCGCATAAGTCTTTCGTTATCCGTTATTCATTTTGAAGGCCAGTATCCCGGCCTTCCGAACAAGGTTTCGGCTTCGTGCACACCCTAATAATATATATATATATATATATATAGATATCTATATATATATCTCCATATACATATACTATGTATATGTTATTTATATATATATATATATTATATATCTAATAACATAATCATATATATATATAGGCGAGAGAGAGGATAGACAGAGAGAGAGCGATCCGAATTTATGATTCCCCTGGGCTAATGGAGGTAGCCTCTTGTTCGCACACCCCATCCCTTAGGGATCTCCTTTCATAGAGTCCGCCCGGGATTTCTGCGGTCTCGCGCCACACATTGGTAGTCTTGCGTTGGCACCATCAACTCGCTGTTCTGGATCGGGCCAATTCTACCACCCCCCTAGACCCTCCCATACAACCACTGTCCGTCCGTCGGCCCCGTCCAACCGAGCCCACCAATCAATCCACGCAGTTCTGTTATCAGCCCCCGGCCATTCCTTGGTCAGCCAACCAGCCCGGCATTTCTCAAGCCCGCTGGTGGTTCCATTGTTAAGCCCACAGTGGTGTTTACTCTCAACCGCTCAGCTGGCAGCCACATTCTCCTTCACCTCTGGTTCTCTAAAAGAAAAGAATGCGGAGGAGAGAGACTGTGGGCTCCATCCCCTTAGTCCACTCCAGTGTCACTCCCATCCCTTATCTTGCTCCAGTTCGGCCTCAGCCCCTGATCTGCTCCAGTGTCGGCTCCAGCCCCTGATCGGCCCAGTGTCGGCTCCAGCCCTGATCTGCTCCAGTTCACCTCCGCCATGCTTTGCTAGTATGCCTGCTCCGCAATGGGTCCCGGAATGGGTACCGCTCTGGAGGCCTCTGTCCCATTAAGCCTGTCCTGAGAGGGCCCCAACGAAAGAGAACTCTGTTGATTGGGGAGTAATGCAGTTTCTGTGCTTGTTTTTGCGCTTGCATGTTCCTCTCCCCATCACCCCATTTCTCCCTGTTTTTGATTGTTAATTATTTCATCGGTGTGACCACAAACGTGACACAAACAGTCATATTCCAAGTCGCTTTGAGCTATGATTCTCTTTATGTGAAGAATAGACAAAATTTGTAATTTTTAACTGCCAAAACGTTTCTACTCCGTTAATATTCAGTCAGATCGCTTCAATGTTTAAAATCTAAACATTATGCGTGGTGAGAGGAATCACTGTTCGCGAACATAGCCGAATGGTTAATTTTTCACAATCAACCTTGAAGTACGGCTCCCCTCATGCAGCAGTTTTTTTTAAATGACTATCTTTGTACTTTGACCATGGCTGGAGTGTGGTGATCGCTTTTGGGTTGGTTCCTCACCTAAAACATGATCGTTTTGCCCTCCAGAACACTTGGTATGGTCTCACTTTCTTTCTCCCCATCTTTTAAATTGATATGTATATATATTTAGTATAAATAGACATTAGCTTATATACCCCAATATAAATTATAAATATGATCAGTTCTATATAATCTAATGCCATCTTATACTCCAATATAAATGTCAAGTATACATTTCTCATATTCTTTGCATCTTGCCTCAGTCGAGTAATGCTGTCACGGGCGTGTGAAAGTCGTGCGTACAGGAGACCACACTGCCCAAGGAGTCCGGTCTAACATCGATACTGTAATCACACACGACGTGAGAACATGTTTTGTACGTGACAACGTTGCGCTGGCGGTATGCTCTTAACACGAATAAGCCTTTGTTGTCTAAAAAAAATGTTTCCTATTGCATGTTTCAATTTCAGTAAACCAAATGCACCACAAGGTTAAGAAGCCAACATAGGACCACATGTTTTGTCCGGGACGTAAATAATAAACAATCGGGTCAGTGTTTTGCAATGTGTCATAAACTTGGAGATAAACTTTTGCACAATCACTAAATTTGGTTGTCTAAAAATAAGTCACGGTGTTGATATTTTTTTTTTAGATTACTCAAAGAAATAATAACAACCACATCATATGACAAAATGACAATAGGTTGAGGTAACTGACACAATTTTCAAATTTGGGTAACTCACTCCTACTTATATATGCCTTTTTGAAGCACCTTTTTGAGACTTCTGTCGCTCACTTGTTTTAACAGCACTAAGCTGTTTCCTTCAAGACCAGACACGTTAACAGGAAATGCGACCCCCACAACCTCATGCTGCCGAGTATCGTCCCTGCTCCATGTCAACACCCAATATCATGTGAAGTCACAATACGATGACGTCTTAATGAGAGACCCAATGGTGGATTGAAATTCTGCCATTGATGTTTGTTTACAAGTATCCATCCATTCAGTGGTTATAGAGAGAGACCGCCGGTTGTGTGACTAATAAGCTCCTATCTTCAAGATCTGGTTTTCCTTGTCCCAAGCTGACTCCTTTTAAAAACCAGTCAAACATACAGTGTGAAAGTGGAGTCTAGTTTATTCCTAAAAACTAGAAACAACGTTGACCCTGAGACTGGTTGGGCGTGTTTGGCCTCACTGATATCTAAGGCCTATTAACGATCTGAATTGCCATCCAACAACAATGCCTTCTATATCTACCACTGACAGTGGTTCTCACTGGTTTAAGACCCAGAGCACCAAAAACCGACCAGGGCCCCACCGCCTGCGAAATTTGTTGCACATTTGGTTATCTAAGCGACTGAGGCACCCAGAATTTCAAATTCACCATACAAAAAAACACGGTGTTTTCAGCACAAACTATCTTTATACAAGCAAATGACACCATATTTTCTTGTGGTTTGAGTTTGCCTTAACCCTTGATGTGGCTTTTAGTGAGACGGTACAAAGTGCAAAGGCTGAGAATGACGTAAATAAATATATGTACTGTGTGTTTTTTCATAGTGAAGCATGGCACTGTAGGCTCTTTTAACACATGACACCGCTCATAAAATGTACGTTGAAATAAAATAAAACATAAAAACAGCGATGTTGCTAAAGCTACACTGATGTAACTTAAGCTTAAACTTCGAACCTGAGAGAAAACGAAACTATACCAAGAAGGCCCACCCAGGACACATGAATACATAATTGTTAATTCAATTGTTTTGTCTTTGTGTGAGGTTATATTGTCTTCATATGTGTCTCATCCATGCAGCACACCGTCCCGCTCTCTCTCGTGAAGCCCACCAACGAAGTGGACTTAAGCTTGCAATTCGTGATCACTGGCTGGCTAGAGGCTGACGGCAAAAGATGAAGTCAATCCCATAGACTCCCCATTGTGTAAAAAATGCCCAAGCTGTACCAGCAAAAAAAACATGTTTGCAGCCTGGTTTCAAGACACCTGAGTTTTGGCCTGTATAGCTAATTTTGCCCTTCATGGCAACTAGTGATGGGGGTGAATTTTTTTTTTAGACTCATCATCTGTTTAAATCCTATATTAATTTAATTAAGATAATTAAGGGGCGTGTGGCCACTTGAGTGACAGGTGGATTGGCCACCTATAGCTGTCAACCACCCTGTGTACCGTCGACTAGGCAGGGCTGGTGTTCAGCAACCTAGCTCCCGCCTCTATCCCATTTTCGATTCTATAGTCCGCCGGGAGTGTGACGCCTCCGCCCTCTTTTGAGCTGTCAAAACACTCTTCGGAAACCTAAACGGGTACTATGTCCCATGTTTTTAACAGTCTATCGTCGCATCTAACATTTTGAAATGGGCTATTTCGTCTTTCCTTCAAATCAGGTGCCGCTAACCCTTGATGCATCTGATCAAGTGAAGTCACTTTTGAAATGACTGGATCTATCTTCTTTTTACACAATAACTTAATTATTACAGACGTGATAATGTAATTATTCACAATTTTCACAGACCTGATTGTATCTATTAGTGGAAACTGCTAAATGTTTTGCCTGTCTCATTGGGGATATCTTGTGGTGCAAAATAGGATTGTATTGAATGACTAATTTTGTGACTAATCTATTACAGACCCGTCACAGTTTTTAAGTGGCCTATATTCTATTTTTGCCCTTTTAGCATCAGACATCCTATCATACAGTCCTCTGCAGCAAATATAGAACACACTGAATAAATGTAGTAATAGTTTTTTTCCTCCCAAATGATTGTGTGAGTTTGTGTGAGAGAAAGAGTAAAGTGCTTCGGACCATTCAGAGGAGTATCTCTGCTGGCCATGAGCCACTGTTTATCTCTGGCCCACCACAGAGTCTTTCCGTTGCCCGCTCTCGTGAGCACTTAAAACAAAGCCCACACCTACACTGAATTCTGACTGGTTCATTAGCTGCAAAAGACACCTACATGCATCAGATTGGCTTCTGACTCCACCGCGGCCTCATTGTGTGACGTTTATTGCAATCATTTTAGCCTTTTAATTTGTGTGTAATAAAGATTTTCAAATTGCTCTTGGCCAGAGCCTAGACCTCTGTTTTGACTTGACAGTTGCAGTCTACAGACACTCTCCATGTATTTTGTGTAATTGGAACAAATTTGCATTGCAAACATGGGCTAAAATTCCACAAATGTGAAATGCACAAGAAGCTCAAGACCTGTAATTGTTGCTAAACTGCGTGTACAAAACGCAGTTTGATTCCTTGATTTGAATATGAATGATACAATACAGTGTTTTCATTATTTTTTTAATTGAATAAAATTTAAATAAAGTCTCTTAGTGCATTTTATTTGAACAAATATAATAATAATATTATGAAATAATAATACCATTTTCAAATAACTGATTTCTTATTGTAGTATATTTTAAAATGTAATTTATTCCTGTGATGGCAAAGCTGAATTTTCAGCAGCCATTACTCCAGTATCACATGATCCTTCAGAAATCATTCTAATTTGCTTATTTTGTGCTTTAGAAACATTTTATTATCAATTCTGAAAATGCTTGTGCTGCTTAATTTTATGTGGAAACCATGTATAAGATTTTTTTCACCACCAGATAACATTTTTACTTTTGTTGTTTTTTTTTGTTTTTTTTTGCTGGTATTGTACTTTTTCCCATAAAGGTCTCAGATGGATTTACAATAATTGGGCTTTCTTTCTCTCTGTGTGTTTAAGTGTGCCAGGGAGCGAACAACAAACTGGCTCTTCTGGGAACGTGGATGACCATTATCAGATTCTGGTAAAAATGTACAAGCAACTGTGGACCGTCATTCTGGCAAAACCTGGAAATCACAATATAGGACAGAAAAACATGACGTTGTCCCCATTTCTCAGGGTATGATATATCCATTTTCAAACACTATGATCAATGTTTTTTTTTACTGTTACCTTAGTGTTTGGTTTGTATTGTAAAAATGTCTCTGTACACCATATTTGTAGCACGTGCTAATTCCATTTTATATTTCATGACAGATTTTTTAAAAATTTTAACTATATGCTATTCCAGGACAACTCTTTATATAGTTACAGTGTTGTAGGTTTTAGTGAGGTTTGTGTTTTATGTTATTTTGTTGTTGTTGTTGTCATGATTTTTAGAGCATCCCAGAAGTTGGTGGCTATGTTCTTATTGGGATCAACACGGCTCCTAGAATCCCTCTTGAGAATCTACGCACATCCGTGGCCCTCTCTCTTTATGATGACAAATATGCTTTAGTTGTCCTCCTGAACTACAACAACAGCATCGGGCAAGGCGGTGAACCAGTTGCTTCTGACTAGCTTAACTGGTATGTGGTTATGTAAAACTGTTTGTGTGGGTGTGTGTGTGTGTGTGTGTGTGTGTGTGTGTGTGTGTGTTGTGTTTTGTGTTTCCTGATAAATGGGAATAACAAATGCTCCTTAATGACCTATATTTATGTTTTTTTGCAAATTTGTTTTGTAAGGGACTAATATTCATTAATTTTCATGCCAAGCCCTGGAAGTTATATTTGGAAAATATTAATAACCTGTATTTCAAATGTGAAGTTTGTCACATGTGAAACCATTGTTTCAAAACACTGTAAAGTTTCCTTTCCTAGAAATACTGAAGGGTGGGATAATATTTTCCATTGACAATCATTTATGTAACGTGGAGTCCATCCTGTGGAGTGACATTCTGAACTTGAAGAGCCAGCCTAAAATCAGAAAGAGAGCCGGAACCAAGCTCAGCAGAACAAACTGTATGTCCCTCATAAGTTTTGTACATGTATATTAAATGGTACTAATTACTTCTGCATTTTGAATGAGAATGTTTTCTACTTTACCTCCCACAGGTAAGAAGTTGTGACCGGAGCTGTTACAATGGGTCCTGTTGGGGCCCTAGTCCCAAAACTGCCAAAAAAGTAAGTGCTCTTAAATTACTCAAGTGCATCAGATTTTATTCATTTAAACAAATAACAAATCAAATTATGGGATTTACACTTGAAATTTTGGATCCATAATGATATGTATCCCTAGGTAAACCTGGGTTTATCCTTCTGTTCATGTTTCATTTCTGTTTATATTTAACCCTGGGTTGTAATCCGTAGTCCCCTGCAAAGTGCACTGGAGTAACAATTTGGGATTTCTACTTTATGAGTAGTTTTTAATGCGCCTCTTTAGTTTATTTAGCTGATCCTTGGCTTATATTTCACAACTGCTGAAATAGCACTACTTGACCCCCAGAGGAATGTTTTGAAATCTCTTCAGAAGAATATTGAATTGTTTGTTGCTGTGCTCAACTCTAGCAAACACAGAGTATAGTACTGTCAGGGTCTGTGAAGTTTTCTTCTCTCTCTGTATCTAGTGACCTAGGGTGATCTTTGTGCGGAGCAGTGTTCGGGGAGGGTGTAAGGGGCCCAAACCCCTTGACTGCTGTAATGAACATTGTGCTGCTGGCTGCACTGGACCCAGACCAACCGACTGCCTGGTGAGAACCGCACATATACAGATAAAGATTTGTTTCTTAATAATTCACTTGTTGTTTACTCATTAATCTTTCAGTACATGCTGAATGCTATATGTAAGCCTAAATACAGTTAGTGACGTCATCTATAGCTGTAAGCATAATATTTAGGTATAATTATGAACTGAACTAGTTCAGAGTGAATAATGACAGTATTGTGACTCAAAATGTGAGCAGAAATTCGCAGCAGTTTGAATGTGTTAAAAACTATAACACTTATACTTATTTTGATTAAATAACAGTACAAGGCATGTCTGCAGTATTACAGTGAAAACTTCATTACCAGTGAAGTGTACAGCTGCAGTAAAAGTAACCTCAGGGGCAATGAAAATACTTCAGACTAGTGCGCTCATGGGAAATGTTGTTTGTATGTTCTGTGGAGGCCTGTAAGGACTTCCAGGATGAGGGGACATGTAAGGACGCATGTCCACGGCTCATCAAACAATACTACGACCCCAACACCCACCAGCTCGCTCCCAACCCTGACGTAAATACAGTTTTGGGGCAACGTGCATCAAGAATTGCCCACGTAAGTCGCCTCAAGAAAAAACAAATAACCATAACCATGTGAATTCAAGCTGTTAGGAAATAAGTCTCATGACAAAATTAAAGTTTGTTATCATTCACTCACCCTCATATTGTTCAAACCTTTTGTCTTTCTTCTGGTGAACACAAAATAAAGATATTTTAAAAGAATGTTGACAACCAGACAGTTGCTGGTAGCTCTTTACTTCATACTATAGAAGTCATACCTATAGTGGCTACTGGTAAATGTTTGGTTTACCCAACATTTTCGTTTGTGCTTAGCAAAAGAAAGAAAATTCATACAGATTTGGAGCAACATGTTGAGGGTGAGTGAATAATGAACAAAAATTCATTTTGGGGTGTAAGGGATTTCTTTTTTTTATTTATTTAACCTTTATTTAAATCTCTTTCACATGAGTGTCCTGGCCAAAATGGGCAGCAATGCAATCAGTTTCATCACAGATTTACGCAAACACAAATTAAAAACATAATCTTAAAATTAAATGTAATCTAAAGAAATCTTGAATTCTTGCATTCTGGAGATTCATGTTTTAGGGGGACCAGGATTAAAATCTAAATGACACTTTCCAGGCAGAGAGAAATACTCGAACTGTTGCTCAACTTTGGTTTCTAAATATTATTTTCAGAAAGTGACATACCCATGACAGAATGATGTTGTGTTTGTGTTGCTTTAGTTGGTTGTGTGCTAATGACTCTGGAGTGATTGCTTGTTTGATGTTTTTTTTTTTGTTTTTCTCAGACAACTATGTCGTGACAGACCATGGGGCATGTGTAAGAACATGCAGCCCTGGCACCTATGAGGTGGATGAGGGTGGAGTTCGGAAATGTAAGAAGTGTGATGGCCTGTGTCCAAAAGGTAAAGTTGATACTGCTGGTTGTCAAGTCTTAGGAGGAGGGGCTGGGTTGAAAAAACACTCCAATATTTTGAATTTTGGACTGCAATATCTAGTTCAACCAGGTCGGTTTTCCAATCCTACCATACCGTACCTTTAAAGAGAATAAAAAAATCCAGTTGTTTCTTTATCTTTTTTCCCTAGTTGAGCAAACACATTATCAGTCTTGTTGGTGTATTACAAACTTACAACTTTTATTTTGTTTAATAGAATAATAATAATAATAAAAAAAAACATTTAACGCTATAAAAACGTGTAATTTATTCACAGTGTCTATTAGTAGTCTGTCCTACCATAATATTGCAAATATATATAATGTTTGTACTTTTATGTTTTGCATTTGTTGTTCAGATAGTTGATAGAAACAAATTTAGTTTGCAGAAACATTCATACATAGGATTAATTTAAATTAGTTTTCAAAACTAAAGTCATTTAAGGTTTAGACTAAAGGTTTTTTCCATCCATTCAAAAGCATAAATTCAGTCAAGTGTGTCTAAACCTTTTACTGGTAGCATAAGGGTTAAATTTATTATTGCCTTCATGGCTAATTCTAGTTGCAGTTAATATTTAATGTTTCCTACCATCCCTGTAGTTTGCAATGGGCTAGGAATGGGGCCTCTGACCGATGTCCTGTCAATCAATGCCAGCAACATTGATTCCTTTGATGAACTGCACAAAAATCAGCGGAGGTTTTTGCAATTCTCACCACGACATTTAATGGGTGAGAAGATGTTTCACGCTCTCTGATAAATATGATTTGATTAGTACCATTCCATGTTGCTTTAAGACAATTATACTTTGAATATTTTCCATTTTTGAATTATATAGATTTGTGCGATTGAGCCAAATCTTTTACAATCTCTGATATCCTTCTTATTACTATTATTTACAGTGACCAGCATACTAAAACTCCAGGACTAGACCCGGCCAAGCTCAACATATTCAAAACTGTAAAAGAAATCACTGGTGAGAATGCTGTGGTTTTAATATTGGACATTTGTAATGTTTCATGTAGGGGACCTTTAGCCCCTCAGTGTTCGTAAACATTCCTGAAGATATTCTTCCTCTCCTAATTCAAAGGCTACCTGGTGATTCAGCAGTGGCCGAAAGACATGCCGTCCCTTAGTGCCTTTGAAAACCTTGAGGTCATCCGTGGACGTACAAAAAAGCAGTAAGTCAGAATACTGCAGTCTCAAATATGTCAGCAATCTCTGAGAATTTTAACACATGACGATACATTGCTGCTCCCCAAATGAATCACAATGTTGAGTTTGTTTTGTATATAAAGACACCCCATGTCCTCCTTTCTGCTCCCACAGAGGGGCCTTCAGCTTTGCTGTCACCCAAACTCAAATCACACATTTCGGCCTGCGTTCTCTGAGGGAGATCAGTGACGGTGATGTGGTCAATCTATCAGAATAAGCATCTCTGCTACACCAGCCATGAGCACTGGAAACGCCTCTTCAAATCTAATCAACAGATTGCCAAAATGATAGGAAATGCTGATGCTGCCACCTGCGGTAATGAATTATCACAATAACATCCTGTCAAATAATTTCAGTTTGGTTCACCCAAATTACAATTCTGTTGCAAGTTACTCCCACTTGTGTCATTCCAAACTAAAAGCACAAAAGGATATTTTTTTTTTTAACAATCTTCACGCAGTACTTTTCCAAATGCAGTTCATAGTGACCACATCTGTCAAACTGAGCCTGTCCTCCAACAAAAAAAAATGACCATATAGGTCGTTTGTGTAAGCACCTTATTACGACCTATATTTATGTTTTAAAGTTAAGCGGCCTCTAGCGGGCATAAAAATAATAACAGTATCGCGTTGCGTCTGTCGTCATGAAATGACGTATAACGTCATTTCCAATCAAAACGCACGTTTATTTAAATGCAATGTGGGGACTTTTTACACCCGATCTAACAGTAATTCGTACATATTTTAATAGGTGGCTTATTCGTTCGAATGACCACACCTAACCCCACCCCCTAAACCTAACCCTCACAGAAATCATGCTAAAATTATGATTTATTGAGCATATACATTTTACTTGCACGTCCGTTCTCTGGGATCGAACCCATGATAGCATGATTGCATATCAAGATATAACGCAATAATCTACCAACTGAGCTACTCGAAACGCAAATCACAGGGCAAATAAAAGAGTACAAAACATTAATATGAAAACGACCTTTTGCCGATAGGGGCACAATTGTAGTATACGCTCTGATGGGCCGTATTTTTTTAGGGATTTGGACAAACGACCTATACGAGCGTATTAGTTGGAGGACAGGTTGGTCAAACTTAAAAAAAGCACAGACAACATGATGGAAGCTCCATAAATGTTGTTCATACAACTTATAAACAGTAGCAGAAGTGCAATTTACAATAGCTGTGTAAAGATTTAGTAACACTGCCATTGTTAACAAAAAAATATTTCTACATTCCGCAAAAAATAAGAAAAAAACTTAAAGGTTTGGTGCAAGAGTAAATAGTACCAGAATTCTCTCTTTGTGATGGAATGTTTTACATGTTTTCTTTTACAGACATTTGACTTTAAAACACATACAGGTACATCTAAAAAAATTAGAATATCATGGAAAAAGTTCTTTATTTTTAATTTAATTCGAAAAAGCAAACTTAATGCCACGCCACATTGAAGCAGTAATTTCTGTGCAGTAATTTCAAGTATTGAGTGCATAATTAAAACCCTACTTTGGGGATCTTGAACATTTCTGTTTTGTAAATCTTTTTTTGATTGATCTTTGAGAAAATATTCTAATTTTTTGAGATACTGAATTTTTAAACTGATTTTTGCACAATTCAAAAAATAATTCAGTTTGTGTGTAATGAATCTAGAAAATAAGAAAGTTTGCTTTTTTGAATTAAATGACAAAAAAATAAAGAACTTTTCCATGATATTCAAAATTTTTTGAGACTGTATCTTGGTTTCACTTTATTTTGATGGTCCCTTTAACACATTCTACTAACTTAAATAACATTGCACCTACAGCACATACCTACAGTATTAACTCTCACTAGAGTGTTAGTAGAGTATTAGTAGACTGGTAGGGTTAAGCAGACAGTCTACTACTACTCTAACTCAAATCCAATTTGTGTTGATATCTTTTACAGCGAATCAGAACAGCACGTGTGATGAGATGTGCACAGATGATGGCTGCTGGGGTCCTGGTCCCACTATGTGCTTCACCTGTAAGCATTACACCCGTAAAAAACACTGTGTGGCTTCCTGCAACCTACTGTCTCTCAAATTGAGAGCTCTATTATGCCTTCTCAGT